>NC_056732.1:931273788-931406288 GCF_019279795.1 Protopterus annectens | reverse complement strand
TTCTCCATATTTAGTGGGCAGCTGCAAAACCTCTTGTTGCATTAGTCCCCTAACCTGCTTTTACATCCAATATACAAATTATGGAGTTTATTTCACCTGGTGCATGGTCTGCTTTTATCCTCCTCTGTTTTGCAATTGCAAATGGCTCCAAGCCAGTCCCAGGTACTTCTCCTCCTTTGGACTACTGTGAAGCTTCCTACACCATGAGGCTATGTTATAAAGAGTATACATTTAAAAGTTAGAACTCCACTGTTAGATCTGATGAAGTTTTCAGATGAAAGTACTTATCCAAGATAAATGAATCCAGATTATGTGAGAAGAATGGGAAGCCTCAGACTTATCTTGCATTTTGTTTTTCTCTAGAACTAAGTAATGACAGATTATTGGCTACTGTGTTCTGCATTATTTGGTATTGGCCTGATGAGATCTGCATTAACAGGCAGTGTACTTAAGTACTGAAAAAGAGATTATTTCCCAGCATTAAAGTGTAAAGAGACTGAGATCAAGGTTATCTCCAACTTGGAGATACACCCTTTTCTTGTTGTTTTATGATTACTCCTACTTAGCAGCACCATTGGGTGTAGAATGTAGGTATTACTATACCTTACATGGACTCCTTAGTGTGTAATTATATAAGCATACTAAAGAGGGTGTGAATGTTAAGAGATTTAATTTTTTTGTATCAGATGGTGGGCTACTGAGCACAAGCAGAAGTGACAAAGATAGTTTATTGAGAAAAGGAGCTGAGGTGACAGTTGTCATTAGATGCCAGTTTAGTTCCTGGTATCAGTGTTTCAGTATGTATTAAAATATTTTGAAGGTATCAAGATATTAAGTTTTTATTCTACTCAGCCTTCTTATTGCATTGAAAAATGTTAATTGTATTTCATAAGTAGTGACATAGATCTGTCTCTTTATTATTTTAAGTGACATGATGAATATTCATATAGGACTTGATTAATTGCATTTTATTCTGAAGAAACTTATTGATGTTGTAGAGATGAAATAACTAAATAAATTCCATATATCAGTTCTCAGTAATCTACTGTTGCCCATTCTTAGCATTGTATTTTTGTGTCAGTTTTTCCACATTTCTATATTTTTCCAATTGCAGTTTTGTGTAGATTTTTTGTGAGCTGTTACAGCAATTTGCCCTCCATCAATAGAGCAGATACAAAAGGCTTTTAATAATTTAACAGAAACTTCAGCATTTCAATGTACTCTCTCTTAATCAGATCTTTTAAAGTATTCATAGCCAAAGCAGGCAGTTCTGAAAACAGATATAAACCAGAAATAAACACAACCTGTTTCTGACAGTCTCACAGCAAAGTCTGTAAAACCGAATACTACACCTCTCTCTCTCTCTTTCTCCATACACTTAGATTAACACTAATGACATCATCAACGTCATATTGTCAAGCAAAGGATATTAGGATTATGGGAACCTCTGCCAGATTTTTTTTTCATATGCCAGAATGGTGCAAATAATGATGAGCAGATCATTGCTTTACACCAGCAAAAAGTAATAAATAAATAAATAAATAAAAATAAAAAAAAACTAACTAACTAAATAAAAAAAAATCATAATAAAACAGATTACCAGTACAGAGCCAACTACTGCCAGTTCAGAAGGTAAGCATGTACTTCTTTTATAAGACAAGATAACAGATATTGACCAGGATTCATGAAGCTTGTGCCAGGTGCAGGCTTAACGTTGGCGTTCCAACACCAAATATGGCCGGTGAGTGATCCAGGTACGAGCTGTTTCCATGTGCACTACCTGCATACGCTACACCCACACAGCTCCCAGCCCCTGTATGCTAATCACCCCAGTTGCAGCAGTGTAGCATGCAAATGAAGGTATTTAGCAATCCAGGAAGTGGTGCAGGTGTGGTGTGAGCATGCAGAAATGTAAACCGTAAAAAATGGTTTACATTTTTGCAAACATAAAATCGGAGCCATGACAGCTGGCCAAACACATGTATTATATTGTTAATATATGCCAATGGTTAAATATATAGCCATTGGCATAAAAAATTTACAAATATATAAAAACATTTAATTTCATTTTTCGCACTATCGCAAAGTTTAAGCACAGGGCAGCGGCGCGCAAACCAGATTGCAAGAAAAAAAGAAAAATATAGAATAAAACTGCAATGTAAGATATATCATGATTTTTCCCATAATAGTCAATGGCAGGCATGTTACACCACACCATGGTGCAAGGGTTGCTAATGGGCTGTGACAGTGTTTTGCGCGGTAGCTAAGAATTAGTAGGCAATGCCATGCAAATAAGAGGAGTAATAGTGAATCACAAATTCCCCGCCGGTGTAAGGATGCACCTCACAGTGTAGCGTTATAACACAGAGGTGTGCCCTTGAGATAGAAATCAAGAGAAGGGTGTGTCACCTTTGCTGTAAGCAGATTGGAACATTGCTAATCCAGTGTTCCATAGCTAAGCAAAGCTGCAGGAAAGGGGTGTGTTGAACTGGTTATAGCTTTGCTTAGCTGAGACCACATGAGGTAACTGAGTATGCATGTGAACGGAGATTAAAATGTGCTTAAACTTGGTAAAAGGGCTTGCATGGTGCGCACCGGAGCTGAAACAGGAAGAATATAGGAAAATAATAAGGAAATGCTGCAGCAGGGAAATTGGAGTACAAATGACTAATTAACACCAAGGAACCTACAGTGGGCCATTGACAACAGCTAACAAGGCTGCAAGCAGCTACCTGCAGAACAGGAAAGGGAAGGGGCTGTACTGCAAAGAAAACAGTAAAGTGTCACAGCAGAACAAAGCAGATTTGCATTATATCAGCTACAAGACACATTTTGCAAAACATGACTGGGTAGGGAAAGTACAAAACAAGAAAGACGGCAGGTGGAGGCATGTCGATAATGGGAGGGGATCCTGGTATAAAAGAAAATTAAAGGGCAACAGATTAATCAAGGCAGGCAAGCATAACTCCACACTAAAGGCCCCACACTTGCAGTACTCACAGTAAAACCCATAATTAATATAACCTGCAGCTGGATTTGCTCATACACACCCAATGACATCAGCAGCATACATAGCACAATAGTATAAAGTGTGAAAGCACCACACACACACTTGTGTATTCCCACACACTCTGCACCATTGGTGTATACAGACGGGGAAATTTTAATATGGACATGTTAAGTGCTGCCATAGCTTTGATCCACCAGCATGTGTTGGAGACTGAAGGTGGTGTGGAGGTTGATGCTCACAACCACCCCAGGCACCAGAGGAGGAGAAGAGTGTTCAGACCCAGAGTAACCTACCAGGGGCTACATGATCTGGAGATAGTAGTGCGTTACAGGGTGGGCAGGGACACCCTACAGCAACTTGTGGAGCTGTGCCGGCCATGCCTTAGAGACAGAACAAACAGAGGGGAACCCATCCCAGTGGATACAAAGGTATGTGTAAGCCTGAGAATACTAACTACAGGTACCTTTCAAAGGCCAACTGGGGATATCATGGGGATCTCACAGGCATCAGCATCCAGGGTACTTCACCATTTCTTGGATGCCATGTAACCGTATGCCAATGAGCATGTATACTTCCCCTGAACGCAGAAGGAGTTGGCCAGCAATATGCGCCTCTTCCACCATGTGGCAGAACACCCGGAGGTACTGGGTGCAATAGACTGCACGCACATACACATCAAGTCACCATCCGGTGAGCAGGGTAGGCGCTACATAAACCACAAGGGATACCCCTCCATCAACTGCCAGGTCATGTGCAATGCCCAGGGCATTATCATGGATGTGTGTGCTGGCAGCCCTGTAAGCTATCACGACTCCTGCATCTGGCATGCCTCACAGCTGTATCAGGTATTTGCCAGGGGGTACATCCCATATGGCCACCTCGTAGGGGATGCTGGCTATGCACTGGAACCGTGAATGATGACTTCCATCAGAAATGCACACACACCCATGCAAGAATGCCATAATGAGGCACACGCACAAACCAGAATCATCATAGAGTGTGTGTTTGGGATGCTTAAATCACGGTTCCATTGCTTGGACATATCTGGTGGAACCTTGCAGTACTCTCCAGGCACGTGTGCCCACATCTTCATAGTATGTGCCATGCTACACAATATGATCCTGTGGAAACAGCTGCAGCAGGGACAGAATGGTGAAGGCCCTCACAGCCCACCACCATTGCTAAGGGCTCCACAGGCACAGAGGTACTCAGACCATGAACACTCTGAGCCAGCCCCAGTAGGCAGATGGAGGCATGCCCAGTATACCCATGCCTTGGCAAGGAGGGAATGTATAGCACACACACTGACAGTGCAGGCACCTAGGGACTGAAACATATCACCACCTGCACACACAGTATAAATGGATGGCAGACACACAAGACTACCTGTACATTGTCATGTATAGGCAGTCTACTGTGTGCAACCAACATAGGCAGCCCTCAACTATTGCACACACAACTGCTAGTAAATTAAGCTATCAGCATGTGCTGATACTGTATGTATAGATTCATAGGTTCATAGGTAAGTACATGGCTAACTGCCTGAGGGCATTCATATGCCTAGCCAAATTGTGTCAGCTTTTGCCACCCCATCGATTAATTAACTGTCCCTTTGTGGAGCAGAGCCAATGGCGGGATCCCTGGGGTGTATCTACTGTTCCCCATCCACTCTTCAAGGTTTCTAATGAGGAGTGTTAGTGAGGGGCTCTGTATAATGTAATTAGGGATGCAGTTTCAAAGCATGGGGAGTTTATGTGACAGGAATTTGTCCATCCAGCATCTTCTAGTTATTGTTGTGGCAAGGTTTATCTCACTACAGCATGTGGCTCACTGTGACATGGATTCCCATAGGTGGAGCATATCCATTAAGCCTGAGTTGGACATGGCTTTGTTGGCCAGCAGAGATCATCTCTGAGTAAACGAGATGCCACTGAGTAAAGCAGGAGTTTATTCAGTCTGGCTGCATAGGACATATGTTTGAGGCCAGTAATCCTCTTGGCGAGGTATGTTTGTGGACCTTCCAGCTGTCGGAAGTGTCTTCTGAGGTACAACCCAAATGGGTTATTATACTCTATGATGGGACTGATGAGTGATGAGTAAAGGGGCACCATAACCTCAGTATGTCTAGATGCAAACCCTTTAGTAATCGGATGGCCAACATTGAAGGATGTCCTAACTACTCTGGAGATATTATTGTCAAAGGAGTGATCACTATCTACCTTAGTCCCCAGATACCCTATTACCTCGTCTGTATTAAAGTGGCTGCCACTTACATGTTAATATGTGGGTGTTTAGTTTTCTAAAATGGAATGACCATTCAGTTCATGGCACTTAGCTGCAGTCCATGACATTGACACCCTGTCTCAGTCTCTGTGAGGCCCCTTGAAGGATGTCTGTGTCAGCTGGACTGTCAATTATGGTTCCCAGTTTGCAGCCATTGCCAAACATGGTCTACCGTAGTTCACCTGTGTTTGCCTGTACCTCTGAGAAGTATATGACAAACAGTAGGGGTCCCAGGACTGAGTCCTGTGGGACACCAGTTGTGACAGGTTAAGAGTTGGACCTGGAGGCTGCTAGTCTTACTATGTGGATTCTGTGTGTAAGCCTGTCGGCAACCCATCCTGTGATGTATGGGTTTATGTACAGGCTGGTGAGGTTATCAATAATACCCGAGTAGGGAATGGTGTCAAAAGCCTTGGCGAGGTCCAGGTAGTAAGTGTGAACCACCTCTTCCCTCATCTAACATCTTGGTGACTGGCTGTACGATGTCAAACAGGTTCAGTAGGCATGATATGCACTCAACCAAGCTGACCTAGGTTGGGTCAAGTGTGTGGAAGTTGCCAATGTCGTTGTCAATGAGCGCCATGAGGATGCGCTCCATAGCTTTGGAGACCAGGCTAGTCAGGCTTATGCGGTGGTAGTTACCATGGTCAGTTGTGTTTCCACCTTGGTGGGGTGGAATAAACGTTGCTATGCACCATTGTATGGGCATGTAGCCTGTGTAGAGGCTGAGGTTGAAAAGCTTAATTAGGTAGGGGTTTAGTTTGTCCTGCAGTGTTTGCAAGATGCAGTCTGGGACACCATCTGCCTCCATTGATGCTGTGTTTTGCAATCTGAGAGGGCCATTTCCATCTGTGTGTTTCTGATGTCTGGGATACTGTACTTTCCAGGTATTGTTGTGGGCTCTTTAAGGGGTGAAGTTTGCAATGCATGTATCTGCAAGGATGTTGGTGATATCAGTAGAGTCAGTATATTTTGTGCTATATTGCACTGGAACAGTGAAAATCTGTGTGTTACCACTTAGATCCTTTACATAGCCAAAGAAGGCTTTGTGGTTCTTTTGAATCCCTGACTATTTTCCTGTTGATGTTAGCCTTGGATGATTTCATAAGGGACCTTTGTTTTTTACTAATACTGGTCATGGATGTCTGCCCTTCATGGGTGTTGCTGTTTTTCTGGACTACTATTCCACTTCTGTTGTATAGCCTGTTTATTGCATGGGTCCACCAGACTGGCGTCCTTGTGTCTAGGAGGAGCAAGTCTTGGTTTACCAGTGATGGCACAATCCATACATTCTTGTCGGTGCTTATAAAGTGCATTTGTAAATCTTTCTGTATCTTGAGCAGTGTTTTCCCTTAGCATGGGGGCTGTGAAACCTCTCACCTCTGTCTTTAGTAGTGTGAATTTAGCTGTAGGAAAGGTATTCACTCTGGTTTCCTTGGGTGGGGGAGATGGTTGGGTGTGGAAATCATCAGTGAAAAGTCCATGGTCAGATCTAACCAGTGACCAGTTTACCTCTGCTGTGGTGTACCTGTTGCCCATGTTGGTGATTACCACTTCTAGTATGTTTCCACCTCTCATTAGGGAGTTTACCATCTGACACAGGGCATATGAGGTGATAAATTCCAGGAAGCGCTGGGCCTGGAAGTGAGTACTTCAGTAAATTTCCCAGTTAATGGTAGGGTAGTTGATATCGACCAATAGTAGGGTGTTCGGTAGGACTGTCATGTTTTCCACTGTCTCCAGGTAGGAGGAGTGGTGGTCCTGGGTTTTGGAGGGTGATCTGCAGCAGGCCACAGTTTGCATTGCAGTTGTGGCTGATGTTAGCTGCACATGGATGATCTCAGAAGTATCATGCTGCCCCACTAACCTAGAGGTGTAGATATCCCTGATGAATATGGTTACACCCCATCCATGTCTTTGTCAGTCCATGTTCTGTGGCCAAAATATGTGGTATGGGTTGTAGTCCAGTAGTGCTGGTGTGCTCTCAGGAGCCTTAAAACATGTCTCTGCTACTGCACAGATGTCGACGTTGTCCATACGGAGGAGTGCTGTGAGTGCGTGCATGTTGTGATTACAACCCCTGACACTGAGTAGCATAACCCTCAATGATTCCGCTATTGAACTGTTTATGGAGGTGGGAATCACCTTTGAGACTTGCCTAAAAAAGTCACCATGGGGGTGCCAATCACCTTGGCCAGTATTCCAAAGCCTAAGGCTGACAAATGCAAGCTGGTATGGTATTGTTGCATGCATGTTACCCATCTGTGCTTGTTTCTCATCTTTCCTGTAGGTAACCTACTGGTAAGCAATAGAAAGCCTTAAACTTATACAAGTCTTCTAGCTTCCAAGATTGGCTTTTGGAGGGATTAAGTATCAGTGTTCTGTATGTTCTTGCTGTACTTAACTGTTTTCTGACTACATGGTGAGTTATCACTGTATATTGTGATCTGAAAGCTCTGTTTATTCACATATTATGTCTGTGATGGCCTGCACTTTAGAGGTTCACAGATAGGTAGTAGGCTATCTGTCCAAGGTCATTTAGAAGCGTAGCTACAGTGTGTTGGCTTTCTCTGCAACATTGATGAAGTAACTGAGCCCCTGTCAAGCTTAGCCAATGAAGTGATTCCAGGCAGAGTTGCCAGAAGCTGTTGAGGACTGGAGTGGTGGAGGGTGATAGGGGCACTTAGTGATCTAAAGAGGGCATGTTAACTTGAAACACAACACCATTCAATTTCCCCAACAGGTCTTGCAGCTATAAAACTGGAGAGGCTCCACCACCCCCTGGCTGTATGGTTCTGGGACACATGATCCCAGGCGTGTATATTCTGTTACCCATTCACACATCAAGGTTTCTCATGAAGTGTGTCAGTGAGGGGCTATGCCTAATGTAGTTAGGAATTTTATTTATAGTCTCTCATGTCATTTGTTATGTTTTTATTTCAACAGTAAGTGAAGCTCAGTGGGTTTGGGCATCTCGGCCCTTTGCTTAGCCTAGCTTACACAGAGAAACTATCTAAAAAGCAAATAGGCAGAAGCAACGTTAATGCCAATAGTGTAATGGTTACAGCATTTGCATAGTATCTGTGCATTCCTGGTTCAAATCCCAATAAAGTATTCCTGGTTCAAATCCCAATAAAGGCAGAGATGTTTTTCATGTTAAAAAGTATACCTTAACCACAGCTTGCATATTTAGGTAGTATTCTTCAATATAATAAACATATGAAACACCCATATATACCCATGTGTGCTGGAGGGTAAAGTCAACAGAGAATGTAATGTTATGTAAGCACATAGTGAGATGTTACTTCACTGAAATGTATATATCCTGAGTAGTTAGATGTGGCCGTGTATGCGCATACAGGTTATAAGTTATAAGGTTTGTTTAACTGCTGTTTTAAGGTCACACAAACACTTTTAAACATGCTTACAACCACTTAAATGAGCCTTATCCTGGAGTAAAACTCATTTTTAAAGCATTGTAGATGTTGAATCCTGGACCATGCACACGATAGTCATGGGACTTACCACTAAGCCAGCTGAGCTGTATACGTTTCATGGTCTTTAGACTACACCTTATACTATAGGCATTCCACAATACTGACCACAAATGGGACAGTCACTTTGTGTACATATGTACAGTACATTGTAATGCACTGTAGTTTGTGAATCAACATATACAAGTCTACATATGCATAACTGTTGCAAATACTAAATATATCTATCTATCTATATATATATATATATATATATATATATATATATATATATATATATATATATATATATATATATATATATATATATACATACAGTTACATCTATAGCCATATATAAAAACATCTATGAACACACTTTGTGACACAGAAGCAATCCAAAGGAATTGAAGTGTACACAAAACACATGCAGCTCTGCTATTATAACTATTAATATTAACTTAATTCACCATAGAAGGGATGGTTGTTGTGTATGTGAGATTGGGGTGGGGAGGAATGATGGGCGAAATTATGCATCAAGGAGAGCCTGGGTTGGATGTTCAATAAGTGAACTGGAGGGTATACATGGAGTATGGGGACAATATAAAAAAGAAACAAAACAAGAACCATTCTCATCCATAATACACCCTGTCAGGTCACATTGCAACACTTAATTCCACAAACATGTGAACATTAACATGTATCATACATATGTACACCAATTGACTGTCACATTTGTTTTCAGTAGTGAGGAATGCCCATAGTAAAATGTATATTCTAAGCATCATAACATTTGTATATCTCAGATGCCTTAGTGGTAATGTCAGTGACTGTGGTGTTCATGACCTGCAAGGGCTGTTAATTTATTTTGAGGGCCAGAATAAGGGCTGTCGAATGCAGGTTGATTAAAGCAGTTTTAAGCAGTTGTAAGTGGTTTTGCGTGGGTTTGCATGACGAAAAAGCAGTGCTTAAATGCGGTTAAACGGATAAGCGCTTCACAGGTTTAACCTTTGCTTAACATCACACAGACCACGGGCAAACCCACTTACAATTGCTTAAATGTGCGTTAATCACACTTTCCCCACCTGCACCTGTTCTGAGAGGTAAAATAATAACCACTTCCAGGATTAGAACCCGCAACGATGTACACCATCCCCTGGTTAACCTACCACTAAGCTACCTGAGATGTACCTACACCAGTAGTGTATTTAGACAGATTAAAAAACAAAAGGGAGGATTGTGTGGAATTAGGACAAACTGCCATGTACCCAATGAAAGGTGTATGCTATATAGATACATATATATATATATATATATATATATATATATATATATATATAGAGAGAGAGAGAGAGAGAGAGAGATACATAGATACATGTCGATATATAGAGATATACATATATGTAGATATACAGATCTATGGAGATATATATATATAAATGTATGAAATAATATACTCTCCAGCCGACACAAGCATCCTCCAAAAGGGCCTCAGAGAAACAGACAACTGGTGCCAGAGCCATGGCCTCAAGCTAAATGCCAAGAAGTGTATAGTCATCCCCTTTGGCAAAAACAAAGTGTCCACAAATTACCACATAGGTGGTAATCCATTACAACGAAGAAGTAATAGGGACCTGGGGACCCAAGTTGATAGCAATCTTTCATTTGACAACCACATGGCCAAAGTGGTTAGAAAACATTTTATATAGCCCACCTAATCATGAAGGGATTCACATCTAGAACAGGAGGTCACAGCCTCTTTACTCATCCTCATCAGGCCCATAATTGAGTACAATGCCCCTTTTGGGATGTACTCACCAGACACCTGCAGCAACTGGAAAGACCCCAAAAGTACCTCACCAAGAGGATCAAAGGGCTCAAACAGATGCCATATGCTGCCCAGTTAAAGAAACCCAGCTCACTCAGTGGCATACCGCCTGCTCAGAGGCAATCTGTGCCTGACGATAAAGCCATGTCCAACCCGAATTAATGGACATGCTGCACCTCAGAAAATCCAAATCCCATCGAGCCACGCTACCGAGAGACTTGAACCTCAGCACTGAAATAAATAGGACATACTGGAGGACAGATTCATAACCCAGAGGCTCCTTCACTCTGGAATAAAATCCCAGTCCAGGTTAGGCAGAGTCCCTCATTGACTCTCTTCAAGAGGAATCTTGATGAGTGGATGGGAGGATAGTAGGTTTACCCTTGGTATCACTTCTGTGTCACTGTTAGACAGAGGCACAGTATACTAACCTCAAAAAGGCATAGAGAGAGAGAGAGAGATACATAGATACATGTCGATATATAGAGATATACATATATATGTAGATATACAGATCTATGGAGATATATATATATAAATGTATGCAATAATATACTCTCCAGCCGACACAAGCATCCTCCAAAAGGGCCTCAGAGAAACAGACAACTGGTGCCAGAGCCATGGCCTCAAGCTAAATGCCAAGAAGTGTATAGTCATCCCCTTTGGCAAAAACAAAGTGTCCACAAATTACCACATAGGTGGTAATCCATTAAGTACGGAAGAAGTAATTAGGGACCTGGGGACCCAAGTTGATAGCAATCTTTCATTTGACAACCACATGGCCAAAGTGGTTAGAAAAACATTTTATATAGCCCACCTAATCATGAAGGGATTCACATCTAGAACAGGGGAGGTCATTGTGCCTCTTTACTCATCCCTCATCAGGCCCATAATTGAGTACAATGCCCCTTTTGGGATGTACCTTACCAGACACCTGCAGCAACTGGAAAGACCCCAAAAGTACCTCACCAAGAGGATCAAAGGGCTCAAACAGATGCCATATGCTGCCCAGTTAAAGAAACTCCAGCTCTACTCAGTGGCATACCGCCTGCTCAGAGGCAATCTGTGCCTGACGATAAAAGCCATGTCCAACCCGGAATTAATGGACATGCTGCACCTCAGAAAATCCAAATCCCATCGAGCTACGCTCGAGAGACTTGAACCTCAGCACTGAAATAAATAGGACATACTGGAGGACAGATTCATAACCCAGAGGCTCCCTTCACTCTGGAATAAAATCCCAGTCCAGGTTAGGCAGAGTCCTCATTGACTCTCTTCAAGAGGAATCTTGATGAGTGGATGGGAGATAGTAGGTTTACCCCGGGTATCACTTCTGTGTCACTGTTAGACAGAGGCACAGTATACTAACCTCGAAAAAGGGCATAGCAAAATTAATTTAAAATGGGTGGCGAAAGCCAAACACACTCTGGCTAGGCTTATAAATGCCCTAGGGCAGATAGCCTAGTATGCCCCTATGAACTTAGGAACATATATATATATATATATATATATTTATATATATATATATATATATATATATATATAGCGATATAGATATATAATATATATACATACATACATTCATACATGTGTGTATACAGCATCTGAAGTGTTCAAATCTAAGTATAACATGGACCATAGCAATCACACATTCTGCCACCACCAAACAATATGAACATAACATATGAAGAGTATATGGCAATACACTATTACAAATATGTTCTATGGACATGAGCTAAATAGGGTTAGTCACCAACACAACTACAATGACTGCAAATATCCATGACAGAAATACACAGATATCTTTCATGTAGCAAAACTTTATTACATTCCGATGTATTTCCAAAAGGATTCAAGCACTAACAATACCTGCATGCTATATGGGAAGCATTTTACAGAGCCTTAATGAATCAGCCTGCAATTACCATAGTATTAGTCCACTAAGGGATATGTTTTCACAGAGGGAAAGAACCTCCACACACATATAGAATATGTATAAAAACAGTTCCTATACACCTGCATCTGCTCTGTACACCCACCATTTCCCCCATCCCCAAACTAATTACAACAATACATACTGCCATACCATAAACAATTATTCACTCTCTGTACGACATCTGCTGAAACCTTAACATACCTGGACAGAGACACACTAACATGACCCTATGTGAAATAGTTGCTGTTATACAATGTAACAGCTGCTGATGTTACAGGGTTTGTTTGAACTAATCCTGTTTCAGAGGGCTGAAAAGTAATTACACCAGGAAGTGTTACCAATTACTGATTATCATCACAGTATGATACACATTTACTCCAAACTAAAGGTGTCTGGTGAGTACACTGTAAAATCCCTAAGATTATATGCATAGCCATACAGCCGTGAGCTGGTCAAACATCCTGGACAGACTGAAACATATGCAGAAGTATTAGTTACAGACAAACCCTGCAAAAGTAGCAATGTTCAGAAATATAACAGCAGTACTCACATGTAGACCAAATCTTCTAGGCATTACACACAATATATTTCCGTTTGCCTCCATACAGCTGTTGCAAGAGATTTCAAACAACACTTCCAGGCTGCCTTCCTCACAAGTAAGGCATAGGGACAATGCCCAAGTGGAGTATTCAATTATACTCCACCGTTGCCATGGTATTGGCTAAGGGAGTAGCTGCACAGCTGATGTGCATGTAATTAACTACTGTGGAACACCAATCGGTGATCAGGATAGCACATGTTACTGATCTCTAGCTATAAAAGGATGCCTTGTCACACATTCAAACCATCTGTATCTACCTGCAGAATAGTACAAAATACCCAACAGAAGATCGAAACACAAACCGAAAATGATTAATATACCAGTCAATAACACCTCCAATTACTAAGAAGGTATGTATAACATTTAATATGTCTGTGTATGTAGTACCTGTTCTGTAATTATTACAGTGCAATCAATGCATATAGTGGAAATAACTATCTTGTAGCTATGTATTATTGAGCAGTAGTAATGCTTGTAGTATTTTATGTGTGTACTGCTGTATGTCACAAGGCAACTCCTCATACACCACAAGGGATTATATATATGGGCTTGGAATTCACCAATTCTTTTCCAGCCACTGTCAGTGACAGAGTTGGTCCAACAAGTATGTGCTATAACAGGGGATAGTATATGTCGATATATTGTAACACTAGACATATGTATGGGTGTATTAGTGAGATGAACATGTCAAAGGTGGGCTTACTGTGCAAATATGATTTGCATTGTGGGATATTGTGCCAATAACTGTGTAATGTACAGTATTTTAGGCAGATCTGTATTCCATTTTTACATAGCGTTTCTGTTATGTTATGCAAACATTAGTTATGTCTATTGGTGATTACATTACTCAATAACAGGATACATATGACTTGTATTCATCTGATAGTTTAGCAGCATGATAGCAAAGAAAATTGGAAGAGCTAGGTAACTATCCATGCATATAAGATGTGTAATATCCACCTCACTAGTATTGTTTGCAAGCAATTACAGCTGTGCATGTGTACATGTTATGCAAATGTGTAGTGACCCTTGTTACAGGGCTGGTCCAAATGGCTATGTGCACACCTACATAGAGTGGATATTGAGAGTAGAGACACACTGGTTGAACTTTCAGGTTTGTGTAGCTTAACCTCTCATTGCCAACCTAACAGCCACTTGCAAATACTGTATGTAAGGTTGTGCACAGTACTGGTAATGAAACAGGTTGCATATCATCTGTAACTCCGGTGTGACATTTGCAGTAGCAGTGTAAGATGTAGGAGACCGCTGTCCATGTGTAATAGCTGCTTCATAGGTGATGGCTTACACTATCTGATTATATCCTGATCATGTTGATAGTGGCAGCAGAGTCTATTGATACTTGACTCTGTTTGGGGAGTGGGTGTCCATGCCCAATGGAGCTCATGGTTATGGTGGAAATGTGAGTATATACCCAGAAAAGGATACAGACCTGTTGACACTTGCATCATCTGTAATCAACTATCAGGTTGTGATGCGCTCCTCAGAGGAGGATTGCTGCTAAAGGTAGCTACTATGTTTCTGTAATAGCCAGTGTTGTCACGTCCATAACATAAATATTTACTTGTGAGCATCACTGTCTAAAACATCTTCATAAGCAATATGTAAACTAAATACAGTACTTGGTACTTGTAGTACTGAATGCTCATGCAGGCATATCCACTAGTCAGCTACTGATGTTTACTAATGACAGCTTTGTGTATGTGGCCATCCTGGGGGAATGTAATCTCTATGCCATGTACACTGTCAAACCCACCTAACACCATATCCCACACATTGCCTGGGATACAACTACAGGTGTAAGCTGGAAGGCAGTCCAGTCTACAGCCATGACTGGACTGGACAGTCATGAGGTGTAGGTTAACACATGCATCTCATCACCACAACCAACACATACCCTTACCAGAACACAGTAAGGACACCCACACATACCACCAGAAATCACACACATTCACAGAGACTTCTAAGTATTTGGCCAAACAAGAGACCTCCCAAGCTGGAATAGATAGACAACAAAATACAAAACCTGTATGACATAGTTTGCATAATTGTGCCACACCTCAGAACATGTGGCCAGAAACATGCCCAACAGTACTCATTTGTGAATGCAAACCTCTAGCACTATGTTACACACCAGGCTATATGAGGGCAAACATACTGTCAGCTACCTGTCTGCCATGATTAGCCACATATGCACACACTCAGACCACCTTTTGAACTATACACATGGCTCTGGCATATTCCATGTTGTTGTGCAGGACCTGTGATGCAGTAGCCTGGACTGCATGGAAACACACATGTAGGAACTGTCAGGTCTTGTAGCCCATGCAGGTATGTCCCAAGACCTGGGTAGCATTCTGCCATTAGCCAGAATGTTACTGCAGTACATTAGACAGTTGTATAATGTACTGGTGTAATTCAAAGGGTATCCAGTATCTCTCTGCTTGGGATAACATGGTGGACAGACCGTGATGCTTTGCCAGACAGGGCCTGCACCTGTCACCCCTGGGAATCTGGATACTGGCTAGGGCTCATGCTTCCCCTATAGTGCCTTTATCATGTAAAGTTCCAGTGAAAGTCCACTGCTGTAACAGGGACAGCCGAGCAATAAACTGCGGGTCTCACTACTCAATAATACATTTCAGAAACTCATTATGGACTCACTTACGTCAATCCTTAACATGGAGAACATATCTCTGCAGTGACTGAGATATGGCTCAACACTCCCAACAGCACCCCTGCATGACTATGTTATAACACATACCTCACTTCTTGGCCATTATCCTTTATTGGAACACACAGGCCACAGGTGTGTCCATATTCCTGAAGGATATGTACACCCCCACGCTAGTTGCACTTGCATAACTTCAGATGCAGTATACTGAGCAACTACCTTTGTGCCAAAGTGGAATCCAAATTGCACCTTGCGACAGATAACCCACCATGACTCAGAATTCCCAACTGTCATATTGTGCTGTAATGGGAAATATTAGGTTTGTGACAGAAAACCATAATAATGGCTACTCTCAACTATCCCATTATGAACTGGGAAGACTCATGTACCAACACCTGTGCTCAATGCATGTTGGATTTCATCAACCCCAATGACCTGGATCACCATAGTCACACAAACAGGGCTAACAGTATGCTACCCATAGACAGTCTCCAAAGCCAATTTTTTGCTTCTTAAGAGCAAAGTGGTGACTGTCATGGCACCCATGCAGATGGACAATGCATGTGCAAATGCTGAATCCTACACAAATGCACTTTAAGCACTCACATACGTGCAGTGATTGTGCCATTGAAACAGAACCAAGATTCAACCAAACACAAACAGGAAGGAAAACTGGTGGTACCCTGCCTTAAACTGTACATGAGTGGAGGTGATCCCTGGTCAGCCTCAGTAAGATGCATATACACCATATAAAGCCACACAAAGCTACTGTGAAACTAATCAGCCACATATTATGAGGCCAACCACAGATAATTCTATAGCTGTGTCATGAATCGTAATGGCAACAACAAGACCTGCCGTGCTTCACAGCACAATGGCATGAGAGGTACTGCACCTACAGAAATAGCACCTATTCATCCAGATAGGGTCTTGGTAACCTAAACCCACACTCACCTCCCCCCCAACAGGTACACATATTTATATATATCCATGTACACTACAGAGACCCTGTAATAACAACTATGCAGTTACAAGCTGCACTCTCTAAAGCCATACATACAGCTTAATGGGACATGTCAACATCCCAGGGTGTATCCTACACAAATGTCAGAACAATTTGCTCTCCACATACACATCATGTTCAATCATAGTTTCATGTTAGGCTGTGTACACACTGAATGTTATACAGCAGCAGTTATGACACCCCACAAAGGGGGAGACATCACTGATAACAGGAAATAGTGCACTACTACCCTGCTGAGTCTAGTCTGTAAGGCCATGAACCTTGATCAACTTATTTGATGTAGTCAGTACATATGTAGATGACAGCAAGGTTGATTCACACAGCATATCATGACCTTGCCAGGTCTTAGGACATCATCACCCATACTGTGTTCCAGCTACACTCAGTAAACTAGGTGTATACTCCTATGTCACAGGCGTGGTTGGCAACTGGACTGCTGGCAGAACCAACACTACAGAAGGTGTCTGACTAATACAGGCACATCAAACCAGTGCCAGCTACAGTAATACAGGGTTAATTGCTGGTACTCCCCCTCATTGTTATATATACCACACAGACTAACACAGAAGACATCTGCCTATTGAAGTTTGCAAATGACTATGAACTAAGAGCAATAGTTGACTCAATGAGTGCTGCAGGCGACATACAGAAGGGCCTTTGTGGGTCAGATGTGTGGTGTGTGACGTATGGCCACAATCTGACAGCTAAGTATTGCATTGTCATCTCCAATGTTATAAACCCTGTACCCATGAACTACCACCTAGGCAGCGGTCAACATAATGGAAATTGTGTGTATATGGGATGCAGCTGGGCAGTAGTCTTTCCTTTGATAGTTACTTCACCACACCAGTCAGGTAGTCATAACTGGCACCCCTAATCATGACAGGCTGCTATCCATGAATATAGAGATCATTGTTCAGCCATACTCGACACTCAAGTGACCCATAATAGATTACATATTGTTTAAGGGTTATTGGCCATGTTCAGATGACCTACACTGGCCTTCTCAATCCCTAGCTCCACTATGTAGCATGATGCCTACCCGGAATAAAGCCATGTCCAACACAAAGATGTTGGACATGCTACACTTACACATCCTGATTCCAAATAAACACATACTTCATGGACATCCACCTTTCTAGTACAAGGATCACAACATGCCTGACAGATCCCTGTCCCATACACTTTACATACTCCTGCCATACTATGCATCCCTGTCCAGCTAAGATACACATTGCCCCTCTTTGAGACATGGTGTGATGACCACATGGCAAATATATCAGTAACCCTGTGGATCAGTTCTATGGCACTGTTTGAACCGGCCATTGTAACTTAACTTTCTGTTGGCTACAGCTAGGTAACATTTCAGCCTAGGCTCATAAATGGGCCAGGGCATATAGCCTACTAGTTCACTATGACCATACATGCTATAGTTGATATCCAACCCTGCAAATACCATCAAGCTAGCCATTGTCCCATGTGCTTCACATGTGCAACACAGGTAATACATGGCAGGATGCTAAACCGCTGTACAGTGCCATGTATATGTATATGGCAAAACACATACATGTAAAACTTTCCATGAGAAAGTCTGCAGGTTCACAGGTCATGTCTCTTAAGGCTGTGTATAAATATATATGTGACATATACACAGCATTAAGGTCTATTGCATTAATGTGAACACATCCAGGCTTGTGCTGATAGGTAAAGACACCAGTACAGGCAAACAGACATGCACACATCAAGACAACAGCCATATGGAGAGTATGAGCAATGTCAATGATCAGTATTATTACGAGGAACCTTGAATTGCAGCCGAAGTCAGTCGAAAAAGCTTTTATTTTGAACAAACCAAAAGAGCTTCTGCTTTGTGCTTAAAACGCTTTTTGGTTTGTTCAAAATAAAAGCGCTTAAGCAGCTTTTTGACTCGGAGGCGTTTCTGTCTGCAAACAAGGTTCCTCATTGTGTACTTTTTGGTATGAGCAATGTCATCACCTGACACACACATATATGGTGATAACATCAAATCACCAGTACGTGTCAAATGTCTGTGAGTTAAACATGTCAGTGGTGTTAGTGCCATGCAGATTTGCAAAGACATTTTTGTAATCTTAATAAATGTGATACACATGTATGTTCAGCTGTACTTCTCTGTGAGTTACTGTGACCTGTCTCCATCATTATGTCTTCCAGGTATGCCGCGTGCCAGGCTGCCACTATACACCTGCTTGGAGGATGAGGTCCTCATTCCATACCTCCTTGACAACATGTAACACTCTTCAGCCATGTGTCACAGGATGCACAGCAGCAGGATGCCCAGTGGGAGGAACTGCACAGGAGGGTAAATGATGTTGGCGGCCACAATCGCACCTATCAGCAGGTGTGCTGACACTGCACCAACATCATTAGATGGGTGAAACAGCGTGCAAATGCAATCGCCAGGGAACAAGGTGCAACAGGTGGGAGGCCAATCACCCAGCCCCCACTCACACATACCAAGGAGCTACTGGCCAACCTGGGGACACCTGCAGAACTCCATCCACAAGCTTTATCTGGGATTGTAGCGGTGGGTGTCTCACAACCACTGAGCCTGGAGTTGCTGGTAAGGCACTACTGCACATATAACACAACTATATTTCATATAGTTACACGTGTTACTGTACAATATGTAATGTAACATCATATGCAAGGCATGTATGTACACATGCCACATACCATAGTTTGCTACTCTATGTATGCACAGATGTGCATACTCCATAGTATAGTCTATTGTACTGGCTTATGTGCCAACATGCACATTGCACCCTGTAGCTGTCACACAGGTGTGGATAATGATCTTACTGCTGTGACACTCCTATTTAGGTACCTCTGGTGTTTCACAGTGATAGCAGCCTGTTGCAGGCGAGATTGTTATTATTTATAAGGCTCAATAATGCACATATATTAACTGCATGCTATCTGCCATGTGGCCATTTAACACACGTACACATAATGTATGGTGGCCCTGTTAATATATACAAGTCAGACCTGCAATGCATCACAGTGGTTACCCATGTGGAATAATTGAAGACTATATAAAACACCTACACTAAACCTTACAAACTGTCATTGCCAGATGTGTGGACAGCTGTGAATACAATGGTGGAGGTGTGGTTCACTGTAGGGACATGTACTACAGATCAGCATTACACATGTGGATAATACAAACAGTACTATACAGAGAGCATATGTGTGCACACACTCTAAATGTTTTGGAGCTGGAGTATAACCAGCCCACAGGATTCACCCTTGTGGATTATACCCTTGCTATGAATGTCACACAGTGTCATGTGCTATCTGACATATCCATGACATTTAGTGGGCTGACTGCAACACTGCTTAACTATCCTGCAAAACATGATAACTCACATCCCAAACATACCACCCTTTGTCTGCATAACCCTGTCCTCAGTGGAGCATATGCATCTATGGGTATATGTCATATGGGAAAACACTGACATGTGAAATAGATGCCCATCACAACCATTGGAAAAAACATGTTTACACATGGCCATGTAAGATGGCCAAAGACATGAAGCAACACACACACACACAGAAGAAGTGATGTACATGTGTGTACACCCTGTTGTACATTGGCCCGACACAATACAACTTTGGCCTTTGTGTAATGGTGATATTGCAGATGTGAAACACTAAACATCATACAGGCCTGTGCACAGCTTGTGTAGGCATGACATCAAACCACCACATAACATGTCTTGAACATCATGAGTGTGTCACAACATGAAAGCATTTACCGATACAGTATCCAAATACATACATGTGTTGCACAACATACACATACAACCACATCAGGCCACAGATACAATACATTCACCTTGCTGGTGTCAGACATCACTGTCATGTTTGCTTCTCATGTGTGTGAAGTACACAGATGGCATGTATTTGAAAGGACACCATTGTGTTAAACATGTATGCATGTCATTCAACACGTCAGCAGAAGACATGTCATACTACATGTGATTGGCAAGGATATATGCCACACATCAGGCTGGTGTACTGTTAACCAGTGCTGGTCTGTGGCACCATTGCAAAGTAGGGACAGCCATGTCAGACATGTGTGTACAGCCACATGCACATTGTCTGTAGACTCGGCTCAGGGGTAAGCTGAATAATGTTGAACAGACATGCACTGCTTTGGGGGAGATATGCAAGCTAGGGCTAAGGCAAACATAGTATTCACTCAACATACCCTTCTGCTCATGTCTTCCTCACACATAGGGGCAGTGGCCAACACAAAGCATCTGTGGCAGATGTACAAAGGTCAGCAATGGTCTGTTAACATGTGGGGTATGTTGCACAAAACATGGCAATGTGGTGCAATGGTGCATAGTGCATGCATTGTGTTGCAGGTTTGGGGCATAACCTACTAACACAAATGGTGCAACACAGGGATGTATGCTAACTACTACTATAATTGTGTAAGGTGCATGCCTTCTGCTATAACACATGCATGCTGTTGTGTGCTACTCAGGGATGTATGATAACTACCACTATAAATGTCTAAGCTGAATTCCTTCTGCCATATCACATGCATATTGCATGCCATTGGGTGTCATAGCATGAATCTGTGTGTGTGTGTGTGTGTGTGTGTGTGTGTGTGTGTGTGTGTGTGTGTGTGTGTGTGTGTGTGTGTATGTGTGTGTCTGTGTGTGTGTGTGTGTGTGTGTGTGTGTGTGTGTGTGTGTGTGTGTGTGTGTGTGTGTGTGTGTGTGTGTGTGTGTGTGTGTGTGTGCGTGTGTGTGCGTGTGTGTGTGCGTGTGTGTGTGTGTGTGTGCGTGTGTGTGTGTGTGTGTGTGTACTGTGCTGTATAACTTGTAATGTACAGTTCTTGTCTGCCCCTCACAGGAGTTGATGTAGGTGCATTGCCCTCCTGCAGTCCACCTGATGTTAGTGTCCCCACAGACTCTAGCAGTGATGATGAAAGTATGATTGAGGCACAGGCAGGGTTGTTAGGGGATGAAACTGTGCCATTGGTTGCCATTCCACCTGCATCCCCCTCATCCTCGCACACAGATCTCATGCCTACACATACCCCATCACCAGTGGCCATAGAGGAAGGACTGTTGGAGGGTGGTAGCATGGAACAGGAAAGTGTGGAGACTATGGAAGGTGTGCCTGCACACCATGATCCTAACCAACTGATTGGTGATGTCTCACACAGGCATGTGCCCAGTACTGCTCATAGGATGGCCTCTGGCGAACATGGCCCTGCAAGACATAGCACATCAGCTGGTGTCACCAGATGCATGTTTCAGGCTGTAATGGAGGCACAGGCACATGCTGAACAACACAACAGAGAAGGTCTGATGCTTCAGAGGGCTGCTGTCCATTCTTTAACTGACAACATCCAGGCAATTGCAAATGCTCACCATCATCTTGCAGATGTTTTGGATAGACGATTGGGTGACATGGTGGAAGTCCTTGACAGTGCCATGTCAATCCTCGAGCGTGGAATGTCTGTGCTGGAACATCTGGTGGGAGTGAGGCATCGGACACATGGACATAGGCCAGCTACATCACCTGTTGAAGGTCTACGTGAACATGCTACTTCACATGCCCGCTACCATAGTGGCGGTAGCAGCATCAGTGCAGCTGGTGCTGTGCTGTCCACACCAGGACACAGCAGGCCACGTGCACGTGGTCCTGGATGGTCCCAACAGGGACACGGTTCCAGTGGACATGTGTCAGCAGACAGTACTCAATCTGGACCTCTGCCTGGTAGTGCCCGTGCAAACCCTGGCAGACTTAGGTCACGTGGCCATGCCCAGACACCGTGAACTGTGAAACCTGCCCTGTACAGTCTGCAGCTGTCAATAATACCCCTGTATAGGCCAGCCACATGCCAGACCTGTGTGCATGCATATACTCACACACCAGAAACAAATGTAGGGCACCTCAACACACACACGCATAACATCTACACGCGCCCAATGAGATCAAAGGTCCTAACCATTTAATTGCTGGAACCTGTGTTCTGAGAGACTGCTTTCCAATCTATCTGCAAATATAAAGAGCTGAGCATATTTTTTTAGTTTTAGAGTTTGTACTGTTAGTTGTTGCTTAGATCTCTATTGAAACTGTTTTCCCCACCCTCTCCCCTATTTTCTGCTGTGTCTTCAGTTGGTATAACTGTTTTTTACAGCTTATGTGTTATCTAACTCAAGGATCACTTACATAAAATTAGACCTGTTAGTAACAGCCTGCATTTAATTGCTGGAACCTGTGGTCTGAGAGACTGCTTTCCAATCTGTTTGCAAATATACAGAGCTGAGTATATTTTTTGTGGTTTTAGAGTTTGTTAATTGTTGCTTACATTTCTGTTGAAATGGTTGTCTCTGTTCTGAGAGACTGATTTCCAATCTATCTGCAAATATACAGAGCTGAGTATATTTTTTTGGTTTTAGAGTTTGTACTGTTAGTTGTTGCTTAGATCTCTGTTGAAACTGTTTTGTGCCACCCACCCTCCCTATTTTTGGCTTGTAGTTGAAGTTTGGTGGCTTTTTCAGTTGCCCGCCCCACTGTAGATTTGATCTGGGACACTCCCCCAGTTCCATCTCTTTACCACATTCTACCTAATAAACTCTTTCTGCACTTGCTTTTAGTCCTTTTTAATTTAATTGCATTTTTAAACTATGTTTGATCTAATATTGCTACATATCCAAGTGTTCTAGCTTGCACTGCATATGAATTGTTTTTACTACTGTGTTTGCTACTTTTCTGTAAAAAAAAAAAAAACAAAAAAAAAACGGTAAGCCTGTTTTCTACCTTTCCTGTAACTAGTGTTCCAGATACAGATTTGCTGTATCCAGGACTGTATGTAAGCTTATGAGCTCCCCAACCCTTTCAGTGTTGGAGGGAAGCCTTCTAGCTTATCAGTGGGAGTGGTAAGCACTAGGTAACCTGTCTACCACATAAGGAGTGGTTCTGGCCCAGAAATTGTAGTTATTGGCCGTTTGGGCAATCTCTTCCATCTCTCTCAACTTTCTGATTTGAAAGCCTGCATTTGCACTTGTTTCTGTCCTGTAACTCATCTAGTGCAGATGCAGATTCTTAGTTTTAGCACTTAAATTTGCTTATTTGTGCTCAGCACTTGTTCAGAGCTTGTAAGCACTAAATAAGCTACTAATTGCTATAGCACTCAAGCTTCCTCATTACCTAGAGGAAAAAAGTTTTTGTACTTACATTTCTCACTTGCTTAGAGAAAAACAGCTCTTGTACTCACTTTCCTCACTTATCTAGAGGAAAATGCTTTTTTATTCAGGCATGTCCAGGGGTCAGCTCCCAGTGTTCTCTCCTGTCTATCTGATGAAGCTGGGCATCTTGAGGCAATGTAGAAATTGCCTCATGTACACAGACTACCCTCTCTTCCTACCACCCAACACTCCAACCTGTGAGAGATGCACTTATCTAGCCAAACTAGAGGTAAAGCTCTCTACAACCAAGACGGAACTTGACAGTCATGAGGAGAAGGTAAATATTTGCAGCACACCACACTCATCACGTAGTCTCACTAAATCTACACCACCAAAATCCACACACAGTAACACAAAATCATTCACGGAGGCTCTCAATAATAATCTGTCTAAGTAACAGAGACCTCCAAAGCAGAAACGCAAGCAACCTCCATACCCCAACACAACCCAAATGACACATAGCCCACAGACTCAGTGTGCCACTCAACCACAGCCAATATGGCAAAACAACATACCCAACACAGTAGTCATAGGTGACTCTGTAGTCAGGCACACTGATATCCCACTCACCAGGCTAAACAAGGAGAAGGTTACTGTCAGCTGCCTGTCGGGTGCCAGGATCTGACACATAACCCACGCACTCAGGTCACTCCACAACAAGTACAAATATGACTCGGTCATTGTCCATGTTGATGGGAAAGACCTGAGACGTACCTCCCTGGACTACATGAAAAGAGACATGGAAGAGCTCTCCGATCTTGTAGCCCAGACAGGTATGACCCTAGCCCTGAGTAGCATTCTGCCATCACCCAGAATGATACCACAGTACAAGGACCAAATGATTGACTTCAACAATTGGCTAAGTTTCTTGTGTCATTCTAAGGGGATCCAGTATCTATCTGCTTGGGATGACATGGTTGACAGACCACTATGTTTTGCCACAGATGGCCTGCACCTGTCGCCCCTAGGATTCTGGATACTGGCTCAGGCTCTTGCTGCCCCTATAGTGCCTTTTTTTTTAGGCAAGGTTCAAATAAATTCACCACCATAACAGAAACAGGCAAGCAAAAACTGAGGGTAATGCTACTCAATGCTAGAAGTCTAAATCTCAAAATGCACTCACTCGAGGCACTCCTTAAAATGGAGAACATTGATATCTGTGCAGTGACTGAGACCTGGTTCAAGGCTCCAGAGAGCACCCCTGCACTACCAGGCTATAACTCATACCACACTTTTCGGTCATGTAACCTGGAACGAAACACCAAAGGCGGAGGTGTGTCCATATTCATTAAGGATATCCACACCTGCAGGCTAGTTGCTCAGCATAATGCATCCGAGGTTATCCAAGTGCAACTAACTCTGGGCAAAACTGCAATCCAAATTGTAGCTTGCTACAGATCCCCCATCATGCCCCAAGATTCCCACTCCTCTTTTCTTGATGTACTGGAAAATATTAGGGTTCAACCAAACACCCTAATAATGGGCGACTTCAACTACACCACCATTAACTGGGAAAACTACTTGTGTACCAACTCCTTAGCTCAACGCTTTCTGGAATTCATAAACTCCAATGCCCTGGATCAATTTATCCACACCCCCACCAGGGGCAACAATATCCTTGACCTAGTCATTACCAACATGAGTGATCAGTGTTCCACACGTGAAGTCAACTCGTCATTGGTCCGATCCGATCATAAGCTAATCACCCTTGATATCCACATCCCGTCCCCCACCCCACATTAAGGAAACCATGGTAAAAAATGTCTCCAAAGCTAACTTCATGCTTCTTAAGACAGAAGTGGTGAACTTCATGACGCCCATGCAAATGGACAGTACAGTTACAACTGCTGAATCCTACATAAATGCACTCTATAAGCACTTACACGAGTGCATGGATTGTGCTATCCCAAACAGAACCAAGATGCTATCCTCCAAAAAAAGGAAGCCAATCTGGTGGTCCCCTGCCATAAACAAACTGTACAACAGAAGGAAGAAACTGTTGCAAAAGAGAGTAAAATCCCATGAGTGGAGGAGCTCCCTGGTCAGCCTCAGTAAGAAGCTGAGATCCCTTATAAGATCTTCCAAAGCTAGCTATGAAAACAAAATTGCCACTAATTCTAAGGAAACTACAAAGCATTCTATAGCTATGTCAAGAATCTCAATGGCAACACCCAGATCTGCTCTGAGTTACAGCACAACGGCACGAAAATTACAGAACCAACTGATATTGCCAGCATCCTGGCAGATAGGTTCAGTGCTAACTTTACCCCCCTCACCCCCTAAAGAGCTCATATCTATACAGGAAGAACGCAGAGTCCCTGTAATCACAACTATGCAGGTAAAAGCTGCACTCTCTAAAGACAAAAACAAAGCATCCATGGGACTGGACAACATCCCAGGCTGCATTTCACATGAACTTCAGAACGAACTGGCTCTCCACTTAAACACTATGTTCAATAATATTCTCACATCAGGCTTTGTGCCCACTGAATGGCGCACAGCAACAGTTATCCTACTCCATAAAGGGAGAGCCACTACTGATCCTGGGAACTATCGACCTATTAGCCTGACGAGCCTGGTCTGCAAGGCCATGGAAAGTATCATCCTGGAACTCATAAACAAAGACATTGGTAACCTCCAAACTCTCGATCCCACCCAGTTCGGGTTTGTGAAAGGCAGATCATACCTCTTGAACCTGATTGACTTCTTTGAGGCAGTCACCAAAGCCATAGATGAGGGTAAGGTGGTTCACACAGCCTATCTTGACCTCGCCAAGGCTTTCAACACCATCCCCCATTCTGGAATTATAGCTAAACTCACTAAACTAGGTATAAATCCCTACATCACAAGATGGGTTGCCAACTGGCTAACTGTCAGAACCCACACTGTAAAAGTTGCAGACTCCAAATCTGACCTCAAAGCAGTGACAAGTGGAGTACCACAGGGTTCCGTCCTGGGACCTCTCCTGTTTGGTATCTACTTCTCTGAAGTACAGGCTAACACAGAAGGCCTCTGGCTAATGAAGTTTGCAGATGACTGTAAACTAGCAGCCATAGTCAAGTCCCCAAATGATGTGGTCATCTTACAGAAGGGCCTCGCTGAGACAGATGCCTGGTGTCAGGGCCAGGGCCTCAAGCTCAATGCCAAAAAGTGCAGTGTCATCCCCTTTGGTAAATCTCTGTACCCATGAGCTACCACATAGGCAGCAATCTACTTAACACCAAATGTGTGATAAGAGACCTTGGGACCCAGGTGGACAGTAGTCTCTTCTTTAATAGTCACATCGCCACAGTAATCAGGAAGTCGTTCTACATGGCACATCTCATCATAAAAGGGTTCTCATCCAGAAAAAAAGAGGTCATTGTTCCACTCTACTCGACACTCATTAGACCCATTATAGAGTGCAAGGCCCCTCTTGGAATGTACCTCACAAGACATCTTCAGCAGCTGGAAAGGCCACAGAAGTACCTCAAAAAGAGGATTACTGGCCTCAAATAAATGCCCTACACTGACTGCCTCAAACAAACTCCAGCTTTACTCTGTAGCACATCGCCTACTCTAAGATGATCTCTGCCTAACATATAAAGCTATGTCAAACCCAGAGCAGTTGGGCATGCTACACCTAAAGAAATCCCAATCCCTCTGAGCTACATGCTCTAGGGACCTAAACCTTGTCACCACAATAAACAGGACATGCTGCAGGGATAGATTCCTGTCCCAGAGACTTCCCACACTCTGGAACAGGTTACCCATCTATGTCAAGCAAAGTTCTTCATCAGCACTCTTCAAGAAAAATCTTGATGAGTGGATGGGAAATAGGAAATACACCCCGGGGATCACTTCTGTGTCTCTGCTCAACAGTGGCAGAGGAAAATAACTTTCTTGGGTGGCATAAGCCAGGGTACCTTGTTGGCTAGGCTTACGTAGGCCCTTTGGGCGATAGCCTAGTACCTATCTATGAACTTATGAACATGATGTCATCCAATGGTGCAGACTAGGCCTCTGGCAAACATTATCACCCTGTGCGCATGATGATGCCTGTGCCACATCCCTGTCATCCAGACCATTGGTGCATGGACATGCTCATATGGTCTGATGCACAGGGTGAATATACTAGGAAGACAATTGTAGATTACAGTTGTTGAGTGGTGTTGACAGGCAGCAGACATACCATGTACTACAGTTTTATAATGCAGTTTGTACTTTTGACAGTATGTATCATGTGTAACAACAGTAACTGCATGTTGATCTTGATGTTCTACCTCCCTCTTTCAGGTGTAATTGCATGTGCCGGGGGATGTCAGTGTTTGTGGTTAGTGTCCCATATGTAAATGTAGACTCTGCACAGGTCTGTATGACAATACCTGCATGCAGTTTGTAGCTTCCACATCACAGTTATAATCCCCCAAGTTTCAAACATGTTTACCGATCTAATTATTCAAGAGCATGATAGCTGTGTAGTAAGCTATTGTGGCCAGAGCTGTCACATCCATAGTGAATGACATCACAGGTATAGTTACCTGGAGTGGGGAGGAGGTAAAAGAGTGGTTTAGCAGATGACAAGAGTAAAGGCCAGTGGGAAAGGTAGCTTCTCATTGTGAAGCAGTAATACCCGCTCTCATGACAGGATGCATACACATACACACACTCAGGGATTCACAGACACAGTAACAAACCCACCCACTCAGGGATTCACAGACACAGTAACACACACTCTGACACACACACCAGTGTTGGGATGAGAACCCCGGCCTATGTGCAAATCATCATAATAGTACTATGCAATTGCAAGACACGTTGCAGAGATTACACATGTACATGTAGTCTGAATGATCTATGATCGAGGACATCAACAGGGATACTAGATTGCGGTGAGTGTATGTGGGGAGGGGGTTCATCAGTAGGCTATGTAACAACAAGCCTCACCACAGGGCGTACATGTTTATAGGCAATTAGAATGCCCTTCTAAGTGATGACATCAACAGAGATACTAGATTGCATTGAGTAGATGGGGGGATGGGGTCTTATCATTTCACTATGGTAAAATACAGCCTCACTCCAGGGGCCGGACAGCTATACATAAACACACACACACACACACACACACACACACACACACACACACACACACACACACACACACACACACACACACACACTGCGGCATTCACAAAGATATACACCTATGTCACACACATACAGACACTTGATGTGTGTGATTCAAACACCTGCCTATGTTTTGCTTTCTACACTTCACTCTGTACAGATGTCTACAACAGTGTACAGGACAGTAAAAAACATGTGGGATGTATTCCCCACCATACGTGACATATATGGACACTCACACATGCCAGTACTGTGAATCAAACACCTGCCTATCTCATGACAGGTATTACAGAGCGACAGCACTATAGCACATGCTACAAAACATACTTACTCTTTCCTTTGCCAAATGTGCCAATATATGCACAGGGGAGGTGTTACTGTTCCAGGTGTCAAGAGGTTTGCCTTCAGTGTCACCCTTACTGCATTCTACGTTGTGTGTCCTCCACTTCATTTAACAAAACCATAGCTTAGCAGTTACACAGGTTATTGTAGGAATGGTTGTAACACACCTGTGAGCTGTCCACAGTAATCATTCATCTACGAAGTAGCCCCACCACTTAGTAGTTATGTCCAAACATCTGTCCATACCTAAAGTACAGCTTACTGTACTTTGAGCATATCACCATATACAGTTGGCAATGCTGAGGCTGCATTGCAACTGCATGATGTACTAAGACAACAGTCTCCTTCAAACATCAGACACTGCACACTCATGGAATCTAAACACACATCAATACATGTACACATATGCAGTCTCCATCTGTAAGTGAACTAGAAGGTCAAGAGGATACATTCCACACCTTCTCCACACCATGTGTGAAACCTATCTGAGCATTACACCATAATGGATGTTGTATTCATGTACTGGTAGGACATACAACCACCTTCACTGAGTAGCCAAGTGTACATTTATGCCAACAGCACATCAGCAAGACACACACAGCAATATTCCATGTCATACTCCCACAAACTGTTAGTTGACAGTTCCATTGTGAAGCCAGGGCACTGTAATGGTCAACAGTGAGCACATCATATAACAGTGAGCACATCATATTTGCCACACACACATCATATTTGCCACACACACCTCATGATTACTTGAAGAGTGCCAGCAATGTGCTCTGTTTGAGCTAGGCAATACACTTATTCAAGCATGTGTGAGGTCTGTGGCTTGTAAACATCTCACCCCAGCACGTTCTGGCTATTGTGGTAATAAGGTTAATGTCCATAGAGCACACAGCATGCATGGCTTGCAATTGTTGACATGGGGTATATGTAGGAGATGTGAGCATGCATGGCTGTACATGCCATGGACATATCACCTGTAACTACTCAGGAACATACAGAGCATAGCTGTATTCCCCTGAGTCTGTCAATACAGGCTATGTGTGTAGGTCCTATGATCCTGTTATTTGGGTATGTTTGTAGGCATTGCATTAGGTGGACATGTCTAATGACATACATGCCACATGGGTTGTTGTATTAGGTGTTATGGGTGACCAGTAGAGAGGGAATATTACCTCTGTAAATATAGATATCAAACTATATGTACTGTTATCATTCAGCAGCCATTGACCTATCTTCCATGTGCATGTGTGTAATGAATGTAGCCACCTGTATGTACAAATGACAACAACAGCAATGGTATTCTCATTTATGTTGTATGAGTGTGGGCTGTACATATCCAGGGCAGGTACATCTAGGTCATATCCAACCATGAGGGTGTTGTTTACTGGTGTACAGTAACAGTCAACTTTGTTAAGGCTGATAACATCCAAGGGAGCATGGTATGTGTACAACTGACCTGGTTCCAAACAGTGGTATTATTGCATTGCATAACACATTATGCAACTGTGTCAGTACATAGGTACTTTGCACAGTTGATGTAGGGATAGGTAAAGTACACCAGTTGAAGTTTATCTGGTGTTCTACCATACTATTTCATACCACGTGTATGGATGTGTGTTGGTAGTCTGAGGACATGGTGGTGGATGTATATGAGGATACTACATAGAATGCAGCTTTTGCCAGTGACCTGTACCTGACACATCTGTGATGAATTATGTCAGAGTAGTGGTCTTTACTTGTGAGTAGCCTTTATGAATATGTGGATGCCACCACCTGGAGTGGTCCATACTAATGTCATGGCCCACATGCATGGATCTGAGTTATATGGTGGTAGTGCTATTGTGCACTACAGAGCCTTCAGCCAGGTGTTCCTCACTGCACAGATGTCAGTATTCCCCATTGTAGGGTCTACATTGAGCAAATGGATTATGAAAGCCACACATCTAGCACTGGTTAGCATAAGCATCCAATGCAATTGTCTTGTAGGTGTCAGGGTGTTACCTCTGTGTTTAGGACTTGTGCCTTGGAATGCCACTATATGGGTAAATGTGACCTAGGTATTATCCACACTCCCTTGAATTATGGATGCATGTGCTCTGTGACAAAGGCATGTCTTCTTTCAGTCATGTCATCCCGGAATGACAGATGCTGGACAACATCATAATTACAGTAGAACATTGGCTCAATGTTTTGGTCAAGCAGTTGCCACTCGTACCATGACATCATTGTGAGTGGCATTATTGTGCTTGGTATCAAATGCTACATCTAAGGTGACCAGACAGCAGCAGACGTTGTGTAGATGACCAGTGCCAGATATGCTTAGTGCAGCGGTCCTGCTAATAATGTCAACTATTAATACAGCTGGGAGAGGTCATCTTGACACCTGCACCTCAGTACTATTAGACAATGGGGCTCACATATTATGCTTGCACATGCCACTGTTCCAAGTATAATGCCACTGTCCACAACCTGATATCAATGTATGCCTGTCGGGGCAGCAATGTGTGTGATATATGCTGTAGTAAGCATCCACCTGTGTGTCCCAGTTAACCTATTGTCTGTCACTTCCACACATGCATGATTGTGTATACTTTATATATATAAATATATATATATATATATATATATATATATATATATATATATATATATATAAATATATATATATATATATATATATATATATATATATATATATATATATATATATGGCAGAACTTCATGTACATATATGCATGTGTATCACAAAGCACAGATGCAGATATATAATTTACGGGCCACATACAGATATCTGGTAGTAAACCTGTATGATGTGCATAGATACTGACAGTTAAGATGTACATAGCTGTAAACCTATGTGTTTACAATAGGATTCCATTAGAATGTGTTCTGTACATCTAAGTGTATGAGCATGCACACTGTGGCCTTCTGTGGTTAGAATCAGAGTGCATTCCAAACAGCTCTGTGCTAGTAAGTGTATGAGCATACTCATTGTCACCTGTGTAATTTGAGTCAGTGCATCCAAATAAGCCCTTTGTTTCTAAGTGTATGAGCATGCCCAGTATAACCTTGTGTAGTTGTAGTCATAGTGCATCCCAAATGGCCCTGTGCTACTAAGTGTATGAGCATGCCCACTGTGACCTTGTGTAATTGGAGTCAATGCATCCAAACAAGTCTTGTGATTCTATGTGTATGAGCATGACCACTGTAACCCTGTATAGTGATAGTAGTTGTCCATTTCACAGATGGACATACTCCAGTTCAGGGCTTGTTGTGCTACAACTATACCTCTCAGGCCTATCTATGTCTTACCTGCAGATGATGTGTCTTGTTTGTGCATACAGGTTGTAATGGACTCCTACTTTAAACACACAGGTTTAAAGCTATGTACACCTTAACCATCTGTATCCCTGTTGATGTCCTCAATCTTAAAAGGCATTCTGACTGCCTTGCAATGTGTAATCTCTGTGTCGCTTCTCGTAATCATGTAGTACTGTAATAGTGATCTGTAGATAGGCAGGACTTCTGATCCCACCATTGGCAAGTGTATGTGTGTGTGTCAGCAAATGGCTGAGTGTGGTTGTGGGTGTGTATTTGTGTCTGCATTCGGTCATGACAGCGGGTTTTACCGCTTTCCAAAAAGAAACCACCTTTTGCACTGGCCTTTATCCTTGTCATCTGCTAAACCCCCCCCCCCCCTCCACACTGTAAGTAATCAGTCCTGTGATGTCACCCAGCTCAGAAGCAGAACCAGAGTAAGTGTAATTGTATGGGTTCTGTGGCACATACACCAACTGCATACCACTCTACTAGTTACCTTTATATAGGCAAGATCTGTAAGCACAATACTGGCAAGTGTGTGTGTTTGTGTGTGTGTGACTACCCTGTAGCCAGGCATACACATGTTATGTCTTTTAACATGCTGCACACCATGGTAGTCATTTGTGGTGAGTGGAGTCTACAAATTATTACATAGTTAGGAATAGAAAAGAATAGACAGTCAAGAACGACTACTGTTGTGTATGTTTTTTTCCTGTACCACTGTCAAGCAGTGACACACATGTGGTCCCCGAGGTGTATGTCCGTACCCGTCATTCCCCCATCCAAACTCCATAATCCCTGGGGTATATTTCCTTAGCCATCATATATATATTTATATATATATATATATATATATATATATATATATATATAGCTGTGTCTGTGCATATGCATATATATATATATATATATATATATATATATGTGTGTGTGTGTGTGTGTGTGTGTGTGTGTGTGTGTGTGTATACGCATCCCGTAAGTGCATATATGTATTTAGTATTTAGTTATAACAGTTGTACCTATGTAGACTTGTCTATGTTGTTTCACAGAGTACAGTACATTCAAGGGTACTGTACATATGTACACAAAGTGACTGTCCCATTTGTTTTCCATACTGTGGAATACCTGTACTGAAATGTGTATTATAAAAACCATAAAACATGTATACAACTCAGATGTCTTAGTGGGAAGTCTAGTGCCTTTGGTGTGCATGAGCCAGGGTTCAGGACCTACAAGGGCTGTTGATAATGTCATTTAGGACTGACTAAGACACATTTCAGCAGGTGTAAATGTGTTTTCACAACAGTAAGCAGTAGGTACACACAAGTAAAAGACATGTATAACTTGCAGTACACTTGAAATGCCCTTCTTTGGCATTCCTGCTGATGTCAGCCACTTAGACATACACCTCTGGGACTACTGTAATCCAGCAAATTCTGTAGCACATCCTGTAACTGTGTAATGCTGTAGTGTGATAAACTAGTTTGGTAGGTGTTCTAATCCCAAACTTGCCAACTGTGTGTGTGTGTCTGTCTACCTGAGCAGAGAACAATGCTTTTCAGAGTATGCACACTCCTTACAATTCACATACTCAACTTTGGCAAGGGTGCTGATGTCACCCACCTAGAAATACACCTCTGGGACTACGATCACTCACTAATTTCTGTAGCACATCCTGTAACTGTGCACTGTTGTAGTGTGATAAACTGCTTTGGTAGGTGTTCTAATCCCAGACTTGTCAACTGTGTCTGTCTACCTGAGAAGGGAACAATGCTTTTTACAGTACTCACACTCCTTACAATTCACATACTCAACTTTGGCAAGGTTGCTGATGTCAGCTACCTAGAAATACACCTCTGAGACTGCTGTAACCCAGTAATTTCTGTAGGGCGTCCTATAACTGCATAATGTTGTAATGTGATAAACTAGTTTGGTAGGTGTTCTAATCCCAGATTGTGTGTCTGTCTGACTGAGAAGGAAACAATGCTTTTTAGAGTATGCACAGTCCTTACAATTCACATACTCAACTTTGGCAAGGGTGCTGATGTCACCCACCTACAAATACACCTCTGGGACCCAGTAATCTTTGTAGTGCATTGGGTAACTGTGTAATGCTGGAGTGTGATTTAGAACTGTGGTAGGGTTCCATCCACAACCATGACAGTTATGTGTTTTCTGTGTGTGTTCAATGTCTGTGTAGGGAGCAATGCATTATACCCTACTCACTCACAGGACATTTACAATGCCCTACGTTGGTGATCCTGCTGATGTTATTCCTTATCAAATACACCTCTGTGGAACAAGTTCCCTAGTAATCCTCATGGTGCTTCCTATAACATCTCCATGCAGTAGTGTGATATAGATCTTGGTCATGGGTTCTATACCGGCACATGTCAGTTTTGTGTATCTCATCATCTGTTTTGTGAGCAATGCATTTTGGGCTACTCATTTGCATGAAATTCGAATTGCCCTACTTTGGTAACCCTGTTGATGTCATTCCTTTTGAAATACACCTTTGGGGACGGGGAAGCCCAGTAATCTCCAGAGTGCGTGCTGTACCTGTGTAATGCTGTAGTGTGATAAACTAGTTAGGTAGGAGTTCTATTCCAAAACATGGCAGGTGTGTGTTTGACAGTCAGAACCTGTGTGGAGATGGCTGTGAGTGTCTAACAACTGGACATGTTGAGGAGCGTTTTTTGTAGTTTTCCTATATGGTAGCCATATTATATGTCATGATGTCCACCTCACAAAGATTACATAGTTCAGTCAGCCAAGAGACTGTGTTGGCAAGCCATACCCTACATCTGGCAAAAGGCTGGGTGAACAAAGTAAGCACCCCTACTATTACCCAGAATGCAGTCTGATCCCATGTGTCATACACAAACACACTTGCCCAGAAAATCCCGCTATGTTGCTATTACCCTGCACATTGTTGACAGATAGTAGGCATGGTGTGAATACAATGGGCTGCAGAGGGCATGGCACCCTGTCCACCAGTACAATAGACACATAATTGCAGACAATGTGCTTTTGCTATGTTCCCCACTGGATGCCTGCAACATATGTGGTGCCATCAAATGTGATCCACAAAGGACCTACAATGCCTTACACACATGCCCTGTATGGACAGATGCCACTGACACAAGCGAATACTTGTATCATGCTATCAATGCAGGTGCAGGGTCAATCTGCTGTCTATTAGCAGGTCCTGCCACACCAGGCCAGGATTGGCACATCTGATGATAATGGTCTGGGTACACAACATGTGCCAGGCAAACCAGGTACACTTAAACATGTCACTGTACATTAATGTGGGACGTGCACATCCCAGGCAATGTCCATGTCAGTGACTATCAAACACAGACATGGCATGTATTGCAAATTAATCGCCACACACAATGGTAACCAGGATGACAGGACAGTTAACACAATACCTATCTGTGTGGGACATTGCAGACACTACACCACTGAACCACACTGCAGACCATTGCCAGGTGACCTGATGCCAAGCATTATCCCTCACCCTGCCTTGTACAGCCATCTTGCACAGCCAACCACTACACACCCATGAAGCAATGCACACATGTATGTCAGTACTGCCACCTTGTATCTGTGTATGGGGTATGATGTTCCTAACCACAGTCACACCCAGTATAACTCCCATTGGCATACTGACTGATGTCAGACACATTCACATGCCCTAGCCCATAGAACCTCAGGATAACCCCTGTGGTTCATGCAATGTCTGTGCATTACTGTAGTGTGGCAAACTAAGTAGTTAGGAAGTGTATTTGTGAGCCTGCCAAAGTGTGCCAATGTGTCTGTGTCCCTTAGAGAGTGTGGTTGTGTTGACAATGACATCTGTTCATGTGGACAGCCATGTGTGCTACACCTAATGTATGTCTACTATATCTCTGTTGCAGATGTTGCTCACCAGAATACATATATGTTCTTACAGCACACCAACATATCAGCTATGTGGCACATGGAGTAACTGCATGCACTTGTAATAGTAATGGCTTGTCAGTTGGGGGGTTGAACCCCTGTACTGGTAGGTGTATGACAGACGATGCTTAGGTTTTAGTCTCCCAGCCCCTCTCTGATGTACTTTGCCTCTGTCTGTCCCTCACACACACTCTCTGGTGGATGTGGAGATGTACACCTGCTCAGCAGCAGCTTGTGTTTTGTAAGTGATGGTCATGATCAGGTGATGGCCTCTGCACCTGTTGCAGTCCTTCTCTAGCTGATTGCATGTGGAACAGCTGTGGTGACATTCTCATAGCCAGTTGTATGGAAACACAATCCAATATCTAGGAACATCATGTTGGTGTTTGCTCATGACAGTTGCTGTGAATGGAACCTTGATCTGGTGTTTGGTAAACAGCATCACAGATGGAATCTGGATATTCCTCAAATGACATACACAGTGGAAAATAGCCTAAAGACAGGAGAGTGATGTGCCAGACATGACTACAGCATGTAAGTGTAGCAATGCTTCATTCAGACTACTGCCAATTTAACAAGTTGTGTGTAGTAATGGCTATTCTGCATGTTTTAATAACTGACAAGACAGTGCTCTGTTTGTGAGGAAACCCCCATCTGTAGGGACATCTGTGGACTGGTCAGTGTGTGGATCCATTTATTTTTTGCTTTACTCACAGAACACACATCTGTGAACTGCAGAAGCATAGCGTGAGGATTGCAGTCAGTACATGGTGACAGTGATGAGAGTTACTGCCATTGCATCCCTGATTGGACATACATCACATGAAACAGTGGTATGACAGTCACTTTCTGAGGTTATCACAGTGACATGCCAATAGTGGGCCACTGTTCATAGCTGCAGTCACAAGTCATCAACGCTTTGGACAGATGTCATGCAGTATATATGCATATGTTGTGCTCCCTCTGCAAATGTATGACATCTGTTGCCTTGGGTTGATGGTAATATCTGTGCATGCTGTTATAAGTAATCCTGACTGATGTTGACTATTACTAAGCCTTATTTGTGTTAAAACTGCAACACCATAGGCTGTATGGGATTGGAGGTCCCAGTGGAACCACCTGTCCCACTTCAGTTGGTCATGGCACTGGGCACCAGCATGTCTGGGGCCCAGCCTTAGACCTCCACCTCTGTTGGCTCTGCACCATCTTCTGTTGGAACTGCCACTGAGGATGGGGCCTGCCTCCCCTGGGAGCAGGTCTAGACAGGAACTTGTCAGCCATCATACAGTCCAGGCCATGGTGCGTAGGGGGCTCAATAAGGGGTTTTGAGGCCAGCTATGCCAGCTCAAGGGCAGAGTGTGACATTTAGTGGGTGAGCCTGCCCCTCCTAGACAGCCCCCAGCACAGTCACCTTTGTGGCTATGACAGTGCAATGGTGGCTGTCCATGGGTGGGGACCTCTGTCCCACTGTTTCCATTTGGGGGCTCATGGGCATGTGACTGCCAAACACCCCTACCCATCCAAGGTGTAGCCCCCCACATGTGTCATATACCGCCCTTGTATGCTGTCTTGTCTGTCATCCTACCGAACCTATCCTCCATGAGTATACCTACTCTCCTTCCCCAACATCCCACTCTCACCTTGTGAAAATGGAAACAAAAGGCCAATCTGTTCCCAGAACAACTTTTGCCCCATACATAGCTGTCCTTTTCACATACGTGTCTACTGGACATATGTAACCTTTGCAACTTGCATCACAACATACTACTGTTGTCCTCACCCCTCTCTCAGGCACATGATCCTGGTATGCACATGACTCCTAAAGGTTCCAGGTACATGTGATGCAGATGACCCCATTGTACACACGACACTACCGGTCCCTCTATGGTTACCTCATTTAACTATTTAATGATTATGATGTTGCACACAGCACCTTGCAAGAGTACTGTTCTCACATAATGACTGGACAGGACCTGTTTTGTTACTGTAAATGAAATGCTCAAAGTAATGTATTTAATGTTTGCGTGTATTAATGGCATATGTCTGTCTGAGGGAGCCTTGAAATTACATAGGACAACACCACTACATAATACAGCAGTTGCTGGTGCTTCCCTTTCCATTCTTTATTACTGCTTTGTTGTCACATGGTATGTTCTTGATATATTTATATATATCTATATATCTGGAAATAAATACACACACATACATCTACATAATGGAATACGTTTCCTATACTGTTGAATGACTGTGCTGGATGCTATGTTTGTGATAACATCCAATGTCTATATATCTGCCATGGCTTAGTGTTAAATCACATTGGCTGTGGTGTGCAGGGTCCTGGTTTTGAGCCTTGCAGAGGCATTTTGTTGCTGGGCAGAACAAGGGCCATTGGATACTGAGTAATTAAGGCACTTTTAAGCAGTTGTAAGCGGGTGTGCACGGGTTTGTGCGACGGTAAGCAGTGGTTACTTTTGGTTACAGTTCCTTACATTCAGTTACCTTCTTGATTGCTTAACCTGTGTAGACAGTGCTTACCCCTGCGCAAACAGGCCGTAACCTGCTCACTGCTGCTTAAAAGTGCTTACTCCCGCTTACCCCATGATAATTTCTTTAAAAGGAAAGAAAAAAGGGGTGATAGGAAAGTGGTGAAAAAAGGTTACAAAGAGGGAAAGACAGTAGGCAAGGTAGCTAGGGATGTGCAGGAAGGGTGTAGGGAAGGTTCATAGCTGTCCATTTCTTCTACAGCAATGGCTGTGCATATACAATAAATTTGGTGGTACATTTGGACACTCACAACCCTGAGAGAGGGGTGAGGGCATTGTTGCCCTCACCCCTCTCTCAGGGTTGTTGTGATACCAATTAGAAATGTTTACATGTGTCCAGTGGACATGTGTGCAAAATGGACAGCTATGTATGGCGCCTGCTTTTTTTGCAGAACAGATTGCCCTTATTTTCTTTTACTTTTAGGTGAGAGTGGGATGTTGGGGAAGGAGAGTAGGTATGATCAGGGAAGATAGGTTGGGTAGGATGACAGACAAGACAAACAAGATGCATACAGGGGCGGTATATGACACATGTTGGGGGGCACCTTGGACGGGGAGGGGTGTTTGGAAATTTCAAGTCCATGAGCCCACAAATGGATACAGTGGGACTGATGTCCCCACCCATGGGCAGTCACCACTGCACCTTCACAGCCCAGAAGGTGGCTGTGCTGGTGGCTGTGAAGGAGGGGCAGGCTCACCCACTAGTTCAAGCTGGCTTAGGCGGTCTTGAATCTCCCTTTTGAGCTTCCTAAGCACCACAGCCCGGACCGTACCATGGGTTACAGGTTCCTGTCTGCTTCTGCTCCCAGGGGGGCCGAGCCCCATCCCCTGTGATGGTTCCACCCTGAAGGTGGTGCAGGGCCAATGGACGAGGAGTTCCCAGGCTGGGCCCCAGATGTGCTGGTGCCCGGTGCCATGGCCAGCTGAGGTGGGAAAGGTGGGTCCGCTGGGACCAGCCTTCCCATATGAGCTATGTTGTAGCATGTTTAAGGCAGATATGGGTTAGTAATAGTCAATAGCATTCACAATTTGTTATAACAGCATGTATAGGTATTCCCATTACCCAGGGCACCAGATATAAAATAGTTGCAGAACAGGCAGAACACATGCATATATGGGTAAAACATGGCCGTTACAACAACATGCAGTTTTCATTGATGGCAACAGGACACCAATATGGGGCTATTTTAACATGGCACATGCATGGAAACAGATGTGAATATTTATAAACCAATAGGACATATGTCCCAACAAAGGTTAGGAGTGTAGACATACCAAATGAGTTGTGTAAATCGGTTATTTTTGCACATATGGTAAGGGTGAGAGAGAGAGAGTTCAATTAACAACTAATAAATCCTTGTAGTTTACACAACATTCATAGTCACTGCAGTGGTCTGTCCCTTTCATGTATTATTACACTACCCAATGGCATTATATTGTGCAATGGTATGTTTGTAGATTAGTATGTACTGGACCTGTGTCTTAAGTACAGGCTTGACAAGATGCAGGTGTAATGCAACATGCTTGGAGACTGCTGACTGCTGTCATACACTTTGGGTGAGATGCTTGGATGACAGGTATGTTTGCATGTACATTCTCTGACTATGTACAAGTCTTACTATTAGTTATATGTCATTTACAGCTGCCTACATTTCTTGGATCATCACATTAATTTGTCAGGGGAACAGGGCAAAAGGCAGGTGATGTGGGCCATTTATCAGGACATACTGGGCAGATTGGAACAGTTGAGGGGTATGAATATGCATACCACTTTCTATTTGAGCATTCTAGCATAATCTGTACAGTTGCTAAGTGTATATATGCATTCAGCTTTCTCTCTGAACATTCTAACAAACTGTGTGCAGTTGTGTGAAATGATTATGCATTCCACTCCTGGCGTTAATGGGACCCAAAGCCCTGCTGTGTGTGACAAAAGCATTACAGTTATGATCACTATACACTATATGCTATCAGGCATTTGTTGTGAGGCTTTGCAATGTATTTAGTCTAATATGACTGACCTGTTTGCACTTCCAACATTATTATACAGCACTTCATACACATTTTATCTGCATACCACAGTGTGGGTAACACTGCTTACTACAACAGTACTATTTAATAACTGCAACAGTACAACAACATATGACTGCAGAGTAAACAGAAGCAATGCAGGGGTTACACCTTTATTTGCAGCATATTACACAAATCTGTATACTGGTACAACACTTTCTGAGGCTCTTACATTTATTTGTTATGACATTTCATGCAGACTATTTACTAACCTGCCTCGCGACGCATCCTTTGCAGCATAGCATCATAGGCTTGCTGGTTCACAGCACGCTCGTCTGCAGCTGTCAGAGAAGTACAGTGATATTTAGCCATACCTATCCATAGTATACACAAGCTAGGCAATTATTAACTATGTAGTGGAAGGAATACTTACTCAGTTCTGGGGCATTCTGCATCTGCCTTGCTTCCTGGATCCACTGTTCCAGGACATCCCCCATCCACAGCTTCAGGTCAGCATGGTGGTGCCTGACCTGCTCACCAGTCCAGGGGATACCTGTGGCATTAGTGAGGTCAGGGGCGAGACTGTCCCAGGCCTCCATTTTGTACTGCCAGCCCTGGTACTGGCCCTGCAGTAGTCTCCTGTCATGGTGCTTTACCAGGAGCCATACCATGAATTGGGACTCCTGGATGCCCCAGCACTGCACTCTAAAGCAAATGCCTTCTCCCACTCCAGCCATTCTGCCTGAAGGGGGATGCTACAACCAGTTATGAACCGTAATCCCACCACTTTGGTTTAAGCAGGGCCAGATTCCTGCACTTTTCCGTAATTGGCCAGTTTCAAAAAGGCTAAGCTATGTCTTATTCATTACAGGTTATATATGTGTCTGGTATCCATCATTCATGTGTACATACACTGTATGGGGTCCTGGGGACTTCATAACTTTATTATGGTGACACCTCAACTCTATGTTTACTGCAGTACTCCATTTCACATATATATGGTCTGTGGCAGGTTACAGAACATTACACTGCACATAGATTCAGTTCACATGTTTGATTTGATTTCCCTGTGGTGAGGATTAGTTTGCTGATACCTCCTTTATAGGTGTTGCTATCATGGCATAGTGGTTAACTACTGTGACTGTGACGTACAGGGTCCTGAGTTCTAGCCTTGCAGAGGATGTTCATTTTGTTGCTGACCAGAACATGAGCTGTTGGTTACAGAGTGATTATGGCACTTTAAAGCAGTTGTGAGCGGGTGTGCTCAGGTTTGCATGGAGCTACGCAATGCTAACCTCTGGTTACAGTTTCTTACACTCAGTCTCTGCATTGCTTCATCAGTGTGATACTCACATACCGGCGGCCAAACAGGCTCACACCCACTTGCTCTCGCACTTGCAAATGCACTGCATTTGGTGTTTGCATCTGGCACTCACACCCCTGGGTAGGGGTGAGAACTACAATAATACCTTGTGATGCCTATTATATCGGCTTAAATGCCTACAGTTGGGTGTTGCGACCATGTGTTTGTAGATGTTGTGTAGTGGGTTATGCAATGACACATATAGTCATACCGTACTTAGCCATTTAAACTGGACTGTGCTGTGGTGGGACCCATATCGGGAATGGCTGCCCATTAGGCGGTCGACTGTACACAATCCATGGCCTGTCCAGAGTTTGCTTCATACTATTGGTGTGTTCCTCTTACAATCTGCACCTGTCTGGTAAATACCTGGGAACTGACACCATTAAATACAGACAAGCAATTGGGTTTAGGATCCCACATCCTTCAGCCAAGTCATGCTAATGCATATCTATTACTCTATCAGCTTCCTAAGGTTGTAAGTGGAATATGTGCTTTCTGTCTCTATTTGTTCCCCCAATGGTTTATGTTCTGTCCAGTGGTTTTGCTCTTAGGGGTTGAGAGGTATGGGTGTAAGCTCTGCCCATTTCAGATTATTACTTACATCCCCGGGGCAGTCCTAATACAACTGCACCAGCCAACACCTGCACGCTTAGGCACATAATTGCATACCCATAGTTCCCCCACCTGGCCCTCCTCTACAGCACTCATCCTTACTGTAGGTGCGGGTGGGGTCTAACCACACCACTACACACTGCCCACACTCCACGTGTCAGGACCCATGTCGTACATTGTGTCGACCCATGGGTTATCAGGCTTGCACAACCTACTGGTCCGTGTACGTCTACAGCCTGGTTTGATGAATCATTACAAGGACTGACTCCGATAATCAGTAATTTTTGGGTGTCCCACAAGGGACATTGATGTCTTTGTTTCAAGATTAGACCTGACAGGTCTCTCCCACTGGTAGTATCCTGCCTGTGGTCTGGGAAGCAGTGGTGCGTTTACTTTTATTGTGTGTCTGCATGTCTCACCAGTCTAGCTGGAGGGGGTTGATGCTAAGTGTTACACTTTTGTTGATTGGACCCCTCACCCCCATTTGCACGGCCTGTGAACATATGCAATTCATAACAGCTGTATCATATCCTAGCTATTTACATGTGTATAGTTACACACACACACACACACACACACACACACACACACACATATATCTACATTACTATATATAGATATATCTATATATGTATATCTAACAACATATGGGTATATGGATGTCTGTATATGTATATATCTATATGTGGGTATGTATATGTATTCTGTCTTTGTATGTATACATTTGTACTACAGAGAGGGAGAGGTATATCTCCATGTCACTATGGGTAGATATGCACACACATTCCTCTACATATATACATCTACATCTGGTTATTCCGTTCTCTGCCATGTAGAGTAGACTGTGCTGCAGTGGTACTTGTAGCAGGTGTGGCTGCTCGTTGGGCAATGCCTCTGCCCAATGAACACTTTTGCTCACATCCCTGGGGCTGTCGTATAGGCCCATATCAGCCAACACCTGCACACTTAGACCCATAACTAGCTACCCATAGTTCCCCCAATGCACCTTCTCTACTGCACTCATCCTTACTCTGGGTGCAGGTCGGAACACACCACTACATGCCGCCCACTCTCCACTTCATGGGACCCATGTTGTACGTTGTCTCTAACCATGGGTCATCAGGCTTTCCCACCCTTGTATTCTGGGTATGCACACACCCCAGCCAGAATGGCCATCGTATCGGCTTCCTTCGGTTATATGTCAATTTTTGGGATGTCCTGCATGGGACGCTCCTGTCTGTTCCAAGATTAGATTTCACGGGTGCACTCTGCCCCCCGGTTGTATCCTGCCTGTGGTCTGGGGAGCAGTGGACTATTTACAGTTTCTACACTACTGGTGTATGTAAATTTCAAAAAACTAGACAAATTGTTCAAAAATTCCTCAAATTATTTGTGGAATTTTTGTGGAATTTTTGAGCAATTCATCTAGTTTTGTGAAATTCACATACACCAATAGTTTTGAAAGCATTAACTAGTTTTAACATTTATACAAAAAAATCAGTAAAGGATTTAAGTCCAAGGTTTATAGAAAACCCACATTTAGCAATTCCTGTTTAGAGTATACTAGTAATCACCCCAAACATCAAAAAAAATAATATAGTCACAGGTCAACTAGTTAGAGTTGCCCGTATGGCTTCTGATGAGGGAGACGTAGATAGAGAGTTACAAAAAGTAGCACAACTATTTTATGAAAGAGGATATCCAGCTAACATAGTGGAAAGAAATGCAGAATATGTTAAAAGTGAGTGAGGTAAAACATTTAAACCACTGTTAGGTGATGTACTACAGGAAAAAGAAAATTTGGAAGAGGAGAAACAATTTAATTGGGCTATGGTTATTCCTTTTTGTGGACAAGTCAAACAAGTGAAAACTATTTTTTGAGAACAATTGGTCCATTCTTAAAAATAACCCTAGAATATTTTCAGTTGTTGGGAAGGAGCCCACTTTTGTATACAAAACTGGGCAATTTAAAAGGGACATTTGAACTTACTAACAAAAGCTGTGTAGTGGGTAATAGTGGTACAACAAGATGTGGTGCTTGTGCACAATGCAAGTTCATACAAGTTAAGAATATATTAACCCTACAAAACATTTTGAAGTCTAAGGTTTTCTTTGAAAAAGGAAATTTTCAAACATCAGGGGTGATATATCTGGCCGCATGGAAAACCTGTCCAGCTTACTACATAGGCAAGACAGAAAGGCGTCTTAGGGGCAGAATATACGAGCACCAGTACCAGATTGCTAAAAGAAATATAAATAATGCCCTATATAAACATTCATTAGTATTTGCAAATTTTGTTCAGTTTTTATTTAGTATTGTGGAGCGAGTAAGACTAAATCCTAGAGGGGGAGATTACAGGAATTATATAGAGGAAAGGGAAATTAAGTGGCAAATAAATATATATGTCTTAAAGCAAGTCAATGGACAAAATGTGGTCGATTTTTTATCTTAAAACAATTTTTAAGTTTACATTTGATGAATGTCATGGAATTTGAAAAGCTTTTTTTTATAAATGATGTTTGTTAAAATGTTCTTGTGTTAAAAGGTGCTTGTAGTGCATTTCATTTGAGCATTAAGATAGTTGTATCTTTAAAGGATAGTGAGGGTGATGACATCACTCATTTTTAACAGTATTTAAAGGCTGTACTATGGAGTACAGTTAGATTCTGATGAAGTCCCTAGTTTAGGGGATGAAAGCGCTCAATCTTTGTCTTTGTATGTTGGAAGAATAAAAACAGCTTAGACTGAAGAGTTTGGATGACTGAAAGTGCTTCTCACTGCTTTACAGTGTATGCTTTGGACTTTTTGAGTTATATTTTACACTGTGGTTACTTTTGTTTTTTTATTTGTAGTTCCACTAGACTAGTAGCCCTTTTTCAGGAAAGGCTGAAGGTGGCATTAATACTACAAGAAGAAATTTGGGAATTTCTCCTACTCATTTTGTTAGGTACCAAAGGATCATTTGCATCCATCAGAGCTATCACAGGCTCAAGCAGATGAGCCTTAGTTTAATACCTCTGCTTATGGATGGCACACTCAGGAGTGCAGCACCACTTATGCTGTACTGCAGAGTCAGCAATCAGTCTACTTGGTGTGGGACTAGAACCCACAACTCTCTACACCAAAAGCAAACATACTAACTGATGCACCACTTACACTGCCAGCTGACCATACAAAAGGAATAAGGCATAATGAAACCTGGTTTAGTACCTGATAAGATCATGCCCTCCTGGTACATAATAAGGCATGAGACACTTGAGACACTTCATAGAGTGTCGTTAGCTCTTTAACACCAGGGGCATTTTCTTCTATGGCAACAAGCCATACCTTATAGTAACTTATTCTTCCCATAAAATGGTCTCCCCCCAAAAGTATACAAAATAAATAAGCATATGGAATAGAAGAAACAATTATTTATGTAAAAAATCCCTGTGATTAGACTGATTCTGTCAATATGAGACATACACAGACACACGTGCGCACACACACACATACACACACACACACACACACACACACACACACACACACACATGCATGCACACACACACACACTCAGACAAGAGCAGGCAAACCTGCATATAGACACACACACACACACACACACACACACACACACACACACACACACACACACACACACACACACAATTTGTTTTTATTTAAAGGTGATTGCAGCAGCATATTATAGCTGTAGAACTACCCAAAACATCATATTCTGTTCCTGTAATATGATACAGTGTTTTGTCTTGTTACATACTTATCAACAACGAGAGCATCTCAGCTTCAGACAGATACATTTTTTATTACTGTATTTCAGTTTCTTTTTTATCTCTAACAAATTAGTATGTGAATATGACAGAGTGTTTAAAGTAGTTATTAATAAATTTAATTTGTGGATCAGTCATATCCCAGTAAATGTATGGCACGTGTTCATGCATAAGTATACATGAATGTGGAAATATGCAAATTCACCATCATTTGTTCAAAGGTGAGGTAGTAGCAACATTTTATAACTACAGAACTACATAAAATAGTATATTCAGCCTCTATATCATATAGACAGTTGCCCTGCTTAGCAGTTATTAACAAAGAACTTGTCCAAGCTACAATCAAGTCTCTTTTTTAAAATTGCATTTGCAGCTTTGTTTTCAGATCTTACAGAATTACACAACTGTGACAGGATGGATTGTCTCTTCTCTTAATACATCACTATACTACATTCTTTTCAACTTGCCAGTGAATAGCATTCTTAACAATAATAAATAATACACTATTCCCCAGGCATCCATGATGAACCCCTCTTTTAACTTTTATTTTCTTGCTCACTTTTCCATTTAGTATAACCCTAATTTGACTTCTTAAGCAGTATGTAATAATTTTATTATCCTTCCTTTAACACTGTGAACCTGCAAAAATCTTCCATAACTATTTACGTTCCACATTATCAAAATAGTTTAATACAATTCCTATCATTCTGCCCCTACCAATTGTATAATATAATCATCCAATAGTTCTTTAACCACCACCAAATCCTGAATTGTATCATTTGATTCCATATATCCCTCCAGTAACAGCTTCATTCCATATATATTCAAACCTCCTTTGCTTTATTTTCATTAAAATTGTATATGTGTTAATCAGTGTTACCGTTTAACAATTACTAATATATACAGCAAAAATGGAGACAAGTTCCAAAAGTCAAACTCCACAAAAAAACAAATAGTAACTTGTGGAGGAAACAAGGCACCAAAAGATTGTTTTACCAAGGTTTTAATAATCCACAGCACGCAAACAGCTTTCCAACGAAATTTACACCAAGGTTCACAGCACTAACGCAAAATCTGGACACTGCGTTTTCGTTTAGGTCACTTCCTCAAATGCAGTTCAATAATAAATCAGGTCATATTCTTCAGTATTTATACATAACCTGATGAGAATTAAACACTCAATTAAACAATTAAGTAATAAATTTAGTAGCAATAAGCAATCAGTTTAAAACCATATTCACTAGTCAGCGCATAAAACCTTACATATAAACAGCATTAATAAAATACATAATTTTTAAAAGTACATGAATTTTAAAAATGCATGAATTTTAAAAACCACAGTTCGACAATCAGACATAAATATATATATTATAATTTAATAAATAAATAGATAGCTAAATCTGTTTAAGCAAAACCTCATATGCTTGTCAAACATTGCCATCTATAGGTGAAACAAGCAAATTTACTTATTTATTTGTGTATATTAGAAGCCTGAACATACAAAGGACTTGTTTAGACATATATATTCCATTTTTAACCTTTAAAGTGCATCAGTGCATGATAAATAAATAATAAATAAATAGTAAATAATCTTTCTAATAACATAGGGGAATACTATATAAAAACACTATAAAAATGATTAGAGCTTAGCTGCTCTCATTTTTAAAACTGGGGCAATAGATATACTATCATTCAGCCCTGGGGTTTTATTAGCTTCTAGGTAAATTTGCCATAAAAGCTCTTTGTATTCAATAGATGTCTCCCAGGGTCCACCTCTCCGGTCTCTGTCAACTACTTCTAAAACAAAAAAAGTAAAAGAAGCCTGTTCACAATTCATTTTATGCCTAAAAAGAGCGTTGTTGGCACACTGATTCCTAATATCATAGCAATGTTCATAAATCCTACTCCTTAGTTTACGTTCAGATTTACCTACATAAAATGCATCACATTTTTTGCACAGAGCTAAGTACACAATGCCACTAGTCTGGCAGTTGGCAAAGTATTTACTTTCAATCAGCAAATCCCTACTCTTAAGATATATAGTGTTTCGAGGTACTACATGGGTGCATTGGTTGCACCTACCACATTTAAAGGTACCAACTCTGCCCTGTTTGCCATTCCCACCAAACTTTTTACTTTCCAACAAATTTTTAATACTCTTCCCTTTTCTAAATGTACATTTGAATGGGGTGGAAAATATATTAGGTAAATCTGAAATTTCCCCAAAATTGGTCCACTCTTTCTCTAATATATTCCTAATTTTTTGAGCTTCTCCACTGAAGTCCAGTACAAAATTACTACTGCCTTTAAATGTTTCCACTTTCTGTTGTACTATTTGCCAGTTCATATCACCTAATATTGGTTTAAATTTATCAACTCTTCCTATTTTAACCTCGTCCTCAATTTCTTTAATTAAATGGGGAGGGTATCCTCTAGCCATAAACATTTCCCTTAATATATCACATTCATTGTTAAAATAGATAACTTTCATAGATTAATACTAGGCTAACTGCCCTTATGGGCCATTTTAAGCCTAGCTAATTACCCTATGTGAGAATCAAACTCTGCACCTTGTGTTTCCAAGGTAAACACCTTAACCATTATGCCATCCTCAAAATCTTGCTCCCTAGAAGTCATGCGGCTTCCCCTTACATACTGTCCTTTTATTATACCTTTCTTTTGATAATGGGGGTGAGCACTATCATAGGCTAGGAATGAATTAGAATAGTTCTGTTTTCTAAATACTCTTGAATAAAAATTGTTGTCATCACCTTTACCAATGAAAATATCTAAATAGTTTAGGGATGTTTTATCCAATACATAGGTGAATTTCAAAAAACTAGTAGACTTGCTAATATAATCAAAAAATATTTTGAAATCCTCCTCGGTCCCTACCCATAGGAAGCACATATCGTCAAGGTAGCGTTTGTACAGCTTCCAACAGTTTTTATATGGGGAATTCAAAATAATTTTATTCTCCCAAGCTGATAGTATAATGTTAGTATATACTGGAGCACATCTTGCCCCCATAGCAATTCCTTTAGTTTGCTTAAAATATTCCCCTTCATAATATACACAATTGTTGTTTAAAACCAGCTCCATCGATGTTAAAATCAAATAGAATTCATTACTACTAAATTTACCAAAATTAACCAAAGCTTCCTCAAACCATTGTAGGCCTTCCTTGAGTGGAATGGAAGAAAAAAGATCTACTATGTCAATAGTGACAAAGATAATTTCTTTGTCAAAAATACTATTATTAATATTTTGTAGTAAGTCCCATGAGTCCTTAACTATGCCCGTTCCTTCCTTAACTACAATTTTAATTTTTCATCCAGCCATTTGGCTAGGGGGGCAGTTACAGAACTTTCAGAGGCTACTATGGGCCTCATTGGTGGGTCATTGACATCTTTGTGGACCTTAGGCACCCCAAATATACAAGGGACTCTAGGTTTCGACACATTTAAATATTTAAACAAATTCAGGTCAATAGAACCTTCAAGAAGCATGTCATTCAAAGCCAACCATATTTTCTTGTTTCCTATATTTATTTCATTTACAGATGCTCTTTCATACCTATCCAAGTTTTCCAAAATATCCATCATTTTAGTTTCATAAAAGGCATGATCCATAATGACCATCCCCCCACCTTTATCAGGTTTAACTACCCTAATGTTAGGGTCATTCGATAGTGTATTTAGTAAATCAAATTCATCTTTAGTCAAATTCGGAGTTACCCAATTATTCGCAAGTTCAGTTCTAATTTTTCTTTCCATTAACACTTCAAAATTCTTCAGTTGTGGGTTCAAAGGGAGGTTAAAGGTGCTCTTCCTCTTCAAGCATTCAGTTTGTAAATTCACCCTACTATTGTCTTGGAACAAAAGTTCCAGGTTTTTCTTTCCGAGAAAAAGTTTTAAATCTATAATGACTTTTCTTAAGTCTGCTTTCCTATTTGGTACAAACTTCATCCTTTTGTAAACAGACTGAAATAAGTATCATTAATCTCCATGCTACTGTAATTATAAATATGATAGCCATTTTTCATCCACACGTATCCATCATTTTTAATGTCATTAACTGGTATTTCCTGTGTCAAGCATCTTATCTGGTTGCTTACCAGAACCTGTTCCTGTTGTAACCTGCCCCTTTCCCCCCATAATGGTAGTTTTTTTGAAAATTTGTCTGATGACTTCTTTCATAGTTGTTCCTGATTCTTTCAGACCTTCTAAGGGGGGGATATTCCTGAAAATTTTGCTCATTTCCCTCATTATCCAACTCTTCATTTTCCACCTGTTCATTATTATAATAGCTGGCTACATCCTTCTGATTATAAGAGCCCCTCGGTTTAGGGTACTGAGACTTTTCTTTATATTCTTTAACGTCCCTCTCAAGTTTCCTACATTTTCTCTCAAAAATGCTGTTAACACTTCCTTCTATACTTTCTAAAGTGGAAAAATATTTCTTTTTGTTTTCTTCCACTGAAAATAGTAAATCTTTAGTAATGAGACTATTAACTTCCTCAATCTTCCTATTAAGACCTATCATCTCCCTATCATTTTCTCTAATGATAGCTTTTAAAATACTAAAACCACAATTGTCAAAAATGTCTAACAATTCTTTGTGAAATTCACTTCCATTTTTCACCTTGTTAGGGTATTTACATACCCTTAACCCCTTAGGTACAACTTTTAGGTTCAGGCATTCATTTAAATACACATTCTCAAGTTCTAGATTTTTAAACTTGAACAACAACTCATCAAATAATTTTACATTTTTATCATACAATAAATACCCATCATTAGAATGTTGTTTAGGTATATTGTAGTTATGAAAACAATATTTATGATTTAACACTTTCAAAAAGTCTGTTTGGTGATTTTTGCTACTAGTAGCTGGTCGCTCACCAAAATAAGTACCTGCAGTCCGGCCATTAGTTACTGCATCTCTAAAGTCCCTTGCTGCTGTACTAGTGTTTTTAGATCTCGCTCCCAAACTACCTTCATTCGTCTGGTTATCCTGTAACACATCCACTTTGTCTCTATCCGATAGGAAAATCGTAGGTATGTCCATCTCGTTGGCCTTACGCTTTTTTGCGTTACCCACACTGTCCAGACCCATTGCAAGCTCACCACGCCGACCATCCTCCATATTAGCATTGCGCTCATTTCGCGTTTGAGCTTCCTGATTGCATGGAAGCCCTGATCCACCTGATGACATCATCGGACTTCCTCTTGTCAGCAGCTCGATGAGCTGAGTCAATTGGTCGGACAACTTGTCCATCTTTTCCGATCTACTAGGACGGGCGACGCCCTCATCCTGAGGTAAAGTGCCCTCCTCCTTCTCCATGACAAAACAAGCAATACAGCAAAAATGGAGACAAGTTCCAAAAGTCAAACTCCACAAAAAAACAAATAGTAACTTGTGGAGGAAATAAGGCACCAAAAGATTGTTTTACCAAGGTTTTAATAATCCACAGCACGCAAACAGCTTTCCAACGAAATTTACACCAAGGTTCATAGCACTAACGCAAAATCTGGACACTGCTGCGTTTTGGTCACTTCCTCAAATGCAGTTCAGTAATAAATCAGGTCATATTCTTCAGTATTTATACATAACCTGATGAGAATTAAACACTCAATTAAACAATTAAGTAATAAATTTAGTAGCAATAAGCAATCAGTTTAAAACTATATTCACTAGTCAGCGCATAAAACCTTACATATAAACAGCATTAATAAAATACATAATTTTTAAAAGTACATGAATTTTAAAAATGCATGAATTTTAAAAACCACAGTTAGATAATCAGACATAAATATATATATTATAATTTAATAAATAAATAGATAGCTAAATCTGTTTAAGCAAAACCTCATATGCTTGTCAAACCTTGCCATCTATAGGTGAAACAAGCAAATTTACTTATTTATTGTATATATTAGAAGCCTGAACATACAAAGGACTTGTTTATTTCCTCCACAAGTTACTAATTACTAATATATCTCATATTTCCTTTTTTTCCAGTAAATTTTATTATACCTTTACTTATTACCCCTTCTTAAATACCTTCCTAAAACCATTCATTTAAAACTTTTAAGAATTATCTCTTCCATTTATCCTTCATGCTTTTATAACCTATACCATCTATTCTCAGAACTAATTTGCTGTTACCTATCTTTAAAATGTCATCAGATTATTCTGTACTTATGTTTTATTCTCCAAATCTTTTAACATTCCCTCCCCAAATTGATTAACCTCCTATGTAACTTTGTTTTGCCCCTTTTTCCAACATACATATGCTGTTTTATTTTTTAAGTGCATTTAAGACAACATATTAGTTATTCTTGATGTCTAGTGTCTCCTCCCCCCCCAGTGTTGCAGGGCTTGTTTGTTAGTCAAGCTAAGTGTGGAGGTATAACAAATTCCTATTCTCACACACATACACACATTCATGTGTTCATGGATACACACATACATTCACACACACGCATGCACATGCACACATGCACACATGCACATGAACGCACACACACACACACACACACACACACACACACACACACACACACACACACACACACACCACACATACCTGCTATACCCCCAACTATCCCCTACTGCAATCTCTCAGACAAACACTCACACATGCAGCCACATAATTACACACATGCATACACACACACACACACACTTAACTAACACTTCCTGTCTGCTAAAGTACCCAGCATTTGCCTCTAACCTGATTGGGTGAACATGAGTATTTTGCCCTGTTCTTTAACACAGTGGGTCATGGTACCTTACACAGCTGAGGGATTCTATGCCGGCATTTCTGTCGAACAGGTGGCTAATTACCATAGGATGCTCCTACAGAATGCCTTGTTTACATTAAGCATGGCCACAAAGACAGCCCACCATGGTGCTATACATCTCCATGCTAAAGCACAGTGTTAGGCCTATCTCTCAATTGGAAATGGTTACCTTGAGGTGTACACCCATTGTATACTTTGCAGTAACCTTTCTGACTCCAGCCAATAGTTTTAATTTACCATTCTTGTCTGAGTCCTAAATGCTAATGAATAATGTGTAAGGTATATGGAGTGTTCACTAATATCTTCAAGATGTACAGCTTCAACCTGACTTCTCTGTGACTTTGTAGAGAAAGATTATCCAGGGTCTTTACTTGTATATCTGTATCCTTTATTTAGAGCACAATTAAAGTACAGAACTTTCATATTAAAAAAAAAAAGATAAATAAATAAATAAATAAGAAAACTTCCAAGTTAAGTTCACAGCAGTTTACAGCTCTCATCAAACCTCTTTTTTTTTTTTTCAATAATTTTTATTTTTATTTTTACATTAATAAATTTCACAAATAAAAAACATCTTACAACATGACCGTGTGCATATATATATATATATATATATATATATATATATATATATATATATATATATATATATTTATACATACACATACATACATACACACACATACACACACACACACACACACACACACACACACACACACACACATATATATATATATATATATATATATATATATATACACATACATACATACACACATATATACATACATACACATACACACATATACATATGTTATACATTGATGTCAAATACCACAGGATATAAGTCATACAACATATCTATTTACACTATGTACATAGATGCTTTCATTGTTAATTCCACAGTTATATAGACAGTATATACATTCGTAATATCCAAGTTATTATTTAATATCTGAAGTTGTATGTGTTCTTTGGTTCCATTATAGTGTATTTCTAAGTTGCTGTGTGATCAATTATGCTAATATGATGTTAAAGGTTCGTTCCCAAATTTCTCTGGATTTCATGTTTTTGTTTCTTTTATCTATTACTATTTTATGAGCTAAAAGGTGTTGTATAGCTACTTGTTTAAAACCCTCCCAAGAGATATTTATCGTATCTAGCCATTTAAAAGCTATATACAGTTTCATTAGTAGGAAAATTGTTAAAAGTGTATTTGCTTGTTTTCTTGGGATGTTGGGTGGGAGAATGTGTAACAGAGTGAATTCCCAAGTTAACGTTGATGTTTGATAACCCGTTTTTTGTAATTGTACCTTGAGAGATTTCCAGAGTTTATAGACACATTTACAGCTCCAAAATACATGGATTAAGTCAGCTATCTGGTCCTTACAGTGTGGGCAGAAAGGTGATTTTGATGTGTTAAATTTGTGTAGGATTGCAGGTGTAAAATAAGCATTATTATTGATCATGAGCTGAGTGTATGCTAACTTTTTGAGGGGTAGAATCTTCAGTGTTAGATTGATTGCCTGGCTTATTTGCTGATCATCTATGGATGGTTTAATTTTTCTCCAGTAGTTAGAGAAGAGGAGGTCCTTCTGGTATTTGATTTCATTTATCATTTTATATGAATTAGTAATAGTTTTCTTTGTTGTGATAATAGTTTTCCAAAGCCCGCTACAAGTTTCTATGTCACTATTGGTCATAGTAATATTTTGGAGATAACTGGAACACAGTTCTTTGATTTGTCTTAGGATTATTATGTGTGATTTAGGGAGGTTTAAGTTGGTCCTCATTTCTTGTATTGAACAGTTAAGGTAGGGATAGATATCTTGGATTGTTTTATCTTTTAGTCTGGGGAAAGGGACTAAGTCCAGCATCTTATTGTTTATTTTTAAATTTGGGTTATTATGAAGGGGTTGCAGTATTGTCATGGCATGTCTAAGGTTCAAGAATTGAAAGAGTTTTTGCGCTAGGTTGATAGAATGTTTTAGGGCTCTATAATGTTATAAGTTTGTATTTCTTTCTGCTTCAGGAATGGAAATGCTTTGGGATTGAAACATAGAGCTTTAATATATCTATAATATATTGTCACCCAGAGAGGAGACCAATTTTCCATTGACGGGTTATGTTCAGCTATTCTCAATATTCTGTTAGTGTTAATGATCTAGTAGTACATTTTAAAATCTGGTAGATTTAGTCCTCCTTTGCTTTTGGGGAGTGTTAACTTTGGATAGGAGATTCTGTTTTTTTTTGGGTTCCCATATAAATTTTGCTAGGAAGGTATGAATTTGTTTGAAGAATTTATTATGTATTGTTGTCTGTGATGTCATGAATATATACATTAATCTAGGTAAAATGTTCATTTTGATTATTGATACTTTGGCCAAGAATGGTAGTTTTAGGTTGTTCCATCTTTTGCAGTCTTGCATTATATTTTGCCATTTAAGGTTTACATTGTGTTGGTAGAAGACTTTGTTACTCTGGAAAAAGGTGATTCCCAGGTATTTAGTTTCTTCTTTAATTTTTATTGTGTTTAACAATGGTATTAGTGAGATGAGTTTAGGTGTTTTTAGGGGGAAAATATTAGTTTTATTAAGGTTTAGTTTGTAGTTAGACATAGTCGAGAAATGTTCAATTGCAGCTATTATTTTGTTTATATCTGAATTTGGTGTAGTGCAGTATATGTTCAGATCATCTGCAAATGCAGTGAGGTACATTTTGAAGTTGTGTTTTGATGGAGGATTGTGATATGTATTTTGTTTAATGTATAGAAAGAGTGGTTCTAGGTATAGGTTAAACAGGAAGGGTGATAGTGGGCATCCTTGTCTTGTTCCATTTTTTATTAGGATCCTATTTGACCAAGTTTTATTTATATACAGAGATGTGTATGGGTTGCTATAGAGAGTTTGGATGATCTGAATGAAGTTATTGGGTATATTAAAGTAGGGTAGTGTTTGGAGTAAGAATTGTAGATTAACCCTATCAAATGCCTTGTGGGCATCCACTACCATTGTGTAGATGTTGATATTGTATCGGTTAGTGTAGGATATTAGTGCATCTAATGTTAATGTATTGTCACTAGTCTGTCTATGTGGTGTGAAACCGGATTGTTCTGGGGAGAGGATTTTTTCTATCAGATTTTTCATTCTGTTTTCAAGTATAGAGGTAAATATTTTAGTATCTATATTTAAGAGGGAGATGGGTTTGTAGCTGTCGGGGTTTTTGGGGTCTGTGTGTTCTTTTAATATAAATATAGTTTTAGAGGCATTAAAGTGGATATCATTTATTTTATAGTTTATTATGTAATTCAGTGTATAGTATAGTATAGTAGTTTGGCTATCAAGGGGGAAAATGCTTTGTAAAATTCTGATGTGAGTCCATCCGGACCCGGAGCCTTATGCACTTTTAAGTGTTTGATTGTTGTAATAATTTCACTGATGGATATCGGCTCAGTTAGTTTTTTTTGTTGGTCTAAATTGAGTTTAGGGAATTTCAGTTTTTGAAGAAAAAGAGTTCTATCTTCCTTTGAGGTTTGTAGTATTTGTGCTCCATATATTTGAGATTATATTTGTTCAAATGTTTTAATAATGTCTTAATTGTTTGTGTAGCTTTTGTCTCTGTAGTTTATTTCTGATATATTGGAGGCATTTTTGTGTTGGCAGATAATTCTGGCCAGAGCGCTACATGGTATTTGAGCTTCTTCTGCATAAGTGGCTAACATTCTGGCTTCATAGAAAGATAGGTTCCTGGTTTCTAACATATATAAATCCCTTTGCCGTTTTAAAAGTTCTGCTTCTGTTTGGTTCTTAGGGTTATTTATTTTTTCTTTTTCAAGATGCTCTATTTTCCCTCTCAGTATATGCTCCTCTTTCAGTTGTATTTTTTATAGTATGCTGCTTTTTTGATAAACAATCCTCTGATTTCTGCTTTGGTTGCAGCCCATTCTATGTCAGTTGGTACTGGGGAGTTAGTGATATTTGTAAGAGCTATTTTTAGTATTGTTTCTTTCTTTTATTACATCCATTTTGGAAAGTAAATTAGGGTTAAATGACCAATTATGACCCCTATTCTCTAAATATATCTTTTTATCCCAGTTAATGTTCAGTGTGATTTTGGAGTGATCTGAAAAGAACCTGGTATGTATAGTTATTGTTGGGTCCATGTTAATGAATATGTCAGAAATTAAGAAGAAGTCTATCTTTGACCACATTTTGTGGCATTGCGAATAGAATGTGAATTTCCCTGTTTTATCTGCACTGGTCCCATGTTTAAAAGGGTCATATAGTTTGAAATCTTGTTTGAGTTTATTAAGGGCTAATGTGGCTTGTTTATTATGTGATTTGGTCAGATTAGATTTATCCTTTTCTGGGTTTTGATATGTATTCCAGTCACCTCCAATCACTAGGTAGTGATCTTTAAATTGGTTTAAGGTTGGGTATAATGACATAAAAAAGTGTTGTTGGTTATTACAGGGTGTGTAAACATTAAGTACCATTATAGGTTTTGGTATTGTAGGACTATTAAATGTTACCTCCTTGTCAGCTTTGGTTTTAAGTATTTTTTCCTTAAATTGGTTTTTAATTATTATGGCAGCCCCAAAACTGTTTGTTTTCCCTCTGAAGCTATGATTTGACTTATCCATTTATTTCTGCTAATTTCTGCCCATTGCTCTGCAGTCAAGTGCGTTTCTTGTATTAGTATGAGGTTGGCTGTGGTTTTTAATGTAAGGTGTAAGAATAGTTTTCTTTTCTTCTTGTTTTGGAGCCCTTTAACATTCCATGATTCTATTTCCCACATTTATTTATTAGGTGTATTCCTTAGATATGCCATGTATATTAGTTTTGTTTTGTTAGTTTTGTATGTGTTACTGTGTGATGGTTTAGGAAAGCATCTATTTATCCCTGTCCCTACACTGTGCCTAACCATTATATCCCTGGACCAGGAATAATCAGGGGGGGAGGATGAAGGTTCATTATATGGTTTACCTTTACGTCTAATCTTGGAATGTGTTTTCTTTTTAGATATAGATTTACTCCATAGTATCCCCCTGTGTTACTATAAACAATGTGGACAAAGCTGAACAAACTAGTTCCCTCAACAAACACTGCTACTTAATATCCCTAGCCTCTTCCAACATATTATTTATACAGTGATGGTATTGGATTTAAAGTACAGCATGTATTGTTTTTGTCTTGTGACTAATTCTTTCTAATAGTATTTTTAAAACAGCATATTAATATACATTCCTCAGTAAATTATAGCAATATGTGTACCATAGTAATATTGTTAAACAATCAATCTTGTCATTTTTACATTTTTCACTCATTTGACTTCTTTTTCCTCCTCTTTACTTATTCAGGTTTCGGCCTTCTTTGGTGCTTATAGTGATGTTTTTCCACATCAATCTGTGTGGGTTATAAAATATATACTTGGCACCTATTTAACAGAAGTAGGAAGTATAGAGAAAAAAAAAAAAAAAAAAAAAGAAAAATAGCTTAGCCAAATAGTCCTTCTGCTATAGTTGACATATTAAGGCTATATTTACATTATCCCAGGATTGTTAGGTTATTTTACTAATTTCCTGAGATTACTTCTCTCCAGGATCTTTTAACACATTTCTAGTATTTACATAAAACATTTAACAATTTTTCCCCTTTTTTCCCAATATTAATCTATGAGCTAGCATAATTCTGACAGTTTATTTCTTGCCTATTATTTAAGGCTGGAGTTTCATTCACTTACACAGTACTGGGTGTACTGTTTTAGTGAATGGTTCAGTTCAACAGTACCTTATTTCTTCAAGGTTTTGCTTGCAGGTTGGTTGACATCTATGGTGCAGCTTTCTTCTTTTAGCTGGTGCAGATCAATTTTCATTTTTCAGGCAGTAAAATCCTTTGGAGCTTGCTGAAATCCATTTTGTCTGGCTGTTCTTAATGAAGCCATCAAAAGCCTAGGGGGACTGAATTTGCAAGCCAATATCTGAGATGGGAACTTCCTTCCTATATTCGAGCATCGGAAACAGCAGTTCATTTTTGGTTCCCACCCAGGCTGTACTTCCCATTCCTGTGTTCCTCATGGCTCACATAAATGACCCAAGGGCCTAGACAGCAAGGGGAAGATTTCAGAGTTGGATCCCAGCTAGAGTGCTCGTGAATGGGGTCGTTTTTTCATCCAAGGGACCTTTATCTTTTTTTGTGGATTTATTTCACTTCTGAAGGTGGAAAAAACAGCCAGGAATGTCTCTTTTGCCTCTTTGGAGTTAGCAACCATCTATTTAACCTCTTTGATGTAAAAGATTAACTGATTTGGATATTTCATCTGGAATTTGATTTTTTTTTTCTATTAGGAACCTGCAGTATGGAGATAGTAGTTGTCTTGCTTGTCTTATTTGTATTGGGAGGTCTTGAGCAAAGGAGATTTTATTATTATTCCAGGTGAGTGTGCCTTTTTTCTTTGCTGCCAGTATGATTTTATTTACATCTTGGTAGTTTAATATTTTAATATAGACAGGTCTTGGTTTCAGTGACGTTTGCATTTCCCTCAGGGCTCTGTGGGCTCTCTCTATTGTTATTTGCTGCATTTCTTCAGATTCCTCTAGGAGGGAATTTATTATTTGCTTGATTGTTGGTATTAGATTGTTATGAAGTACAGTTTCAGGTATTCCTCTGATGATGATATTGTTCCTTCCAGATCTTGCTTCCAGGTCTGTTAATTTTGCTTGTAAGTTTTGTATTTCTTTGTCATGGGCATCAGTTTTTTGAGAAATAGAGTCTATTTTTATTTCATTTTCTATTATTTTGGACTCAAATTTTTCCATTCTGGATATTATTTGGCTGAATGAGTCACCAAAGGTTTGAAATTGTAATGATAAGTCCTTTAATGCTTGCTGGATAGGTAATAAGGCAGATTTTATGTCTTCCAGATTAGCTGGTTGGTCTGTCTTGGATTTATTTGTATTTTTAGAGTTGTCAGTTTGTTTAGTTGTCTTTTGTCTTTTTGAAGTTGTGTCTTTCTCAGGTGAGGCTAGTACTGAGAATTTGGTCTTAGTTGTTGTTGTTTCCATATTATTTTCCTCTTTTGACATCTTGCTGTATAGTGTTTTACCAATCTTGCAGTCAGATGCAGGGCCCTAGTAGCACATTGCTTAAGCTGTTATTCAGAAATCTTATGCTGTTTCTGAGCTGACTCTGTCACTTTTTCTTCCTCTTTAGTTTACTGGATGATATTAGCAGTAAATATCTACAGTTATTTCTGTATTATTAATTCTGCGTTGCCTTCTGGGTTTGTTTTAATCCAGGATATATCGAGACCTAGGTGATAGCAGTGCTCACAGAACAGTGGCCATTTTGAACTCCATTAAACCTCTTTTTTAAAACCCTTTTTTCAAAGATTTCAGTCAATGTGTGGACATCCTTCAATAAGATATCTTCAATAGTTGTTAAACTAGAAATTTTCGCAAATGGCTTTTACCACATTTTCTTTAACATACTGACAATGGCTACTCTCACTACTCAAATAAGCATTCACCAAGGTGTGTTCTTGATGTACCTTTTTATCAAATACCCCCAATGGCTCCTCTACAACTTTAAAGCTATTTGAGTTGAAATTCCTCAAGTAACTGTAGCCTGAAGAAACAAAATATAGAGGAGCATAGCACTGATTGTTATTTTCCATATATCATTGCTGGTATGATTTCTATGTACGCACTGGGAATAATTCCCTTCTTTTGGGAGATTTTTTCCTTATTTGAGTTGGTGCATCTGTGGAGGTGGTATATAAAAGTTCAGGGGATGTGCCGGGGGGGTGTTGCACATTCAAAAAAAATGCTTATGGTTAATTTTTCACCCTTTTGTGTTTTGGGCATTATTTGTCTCTGTTTGCTATCTGTGTTCAAATATATGAAACAAAGATACAAAATTGAGCAGCTCAGCAATTCATAGTAGAACCAACTCTGGTTTATAATTAAAAATAATGTCTAAATCCATAAATACTGCTGAAGTGTTGGGCTATGTCACTTTAACTTTCAAGAAGTCACTACTAGCATTTAGGTCTTTCATAAAATTATCAAATGCACATTACACTTTTAACCTCAAAATAAAAATATTACAATAAAACACTTACAAATAAGTACATCCTTGTAATCTTCCAAGTGTAATAAACTACCCTCTTCCCATTCTGAGACATGATGACCCCACTGCTGCCCATTTTAATAGTTTAAAGTATTTCCAAAAGAAGGAAACATTATGTAAAATCAAATCAAAAGTATACAAATGAAAGTATCTTCCTAGCTCAATTTTCATTGTAGAATAACATTTCCCTCAATAATTCTATCTCTTCGTTTTTTCTACACAAGTGTACAACCTTTCAAAGTTTATCACTACAAATTTAGCAAGGCTTCAATTTGCACTACTGAGTTTACTCACTTCATTAGTTAAATGGTAAGACTCTTTACTATAAAAGTCAATTGCCTGAACTACATTCTTTAACCTATGGTCCACAAGTAATTCTAATGGTTCTGTTCTTGACTCCTAAATGTAGGAACAAAAAGATCTTTACAGATCTTAAAAAAAAAAGAATTCAATCTTTTGCTTTTCAACTGTCAGAAAGTTGTAAAAATTAATGCTTATAACCCAATGTGTAAAACTTCAAGCAGTAAATAATCAGTCTTTTCATAAGCCTTAAATGTGCCACTTAAGTGCCACTTTTTGTACATTTCTAATTCACATCCATACCTCCTTATGGTGTCCAGATCTCTTTTGGGTCTAGGTTCTTTAACTAAATAACTTACAAAGTAACAATAGGAAGTATTAGAAAGCACAAGGAGTTATTAACAAAATGACATTAAGAATGTTAATCCTGGATGTGCTGCAGTAGAAAAATTAATCACTATTCTCACTTATTATTCATGTTTTCATAACTGAGAGTCCTACATGCTATTGAGGGGTATGGTTTAATATGCCATGGTGGAAGACAGGGAAATTCATTGTCAATGTCCATTTATATCACACTATACATAGAGTAAGTATAAAAAAACATTTTCATATGCACTTAATATTTCAAAAACCAAGTGACTTACAAACTGTTGCAGAACATCAGGTGAAACCTAAGATTTTGTTGAATGCAATGTTCATTGATATTTGCACTGTAAATTGCACATCTTAAGAGATATTCAGTGTTTTTATATTGATAATTCTACAATTAAGCATATATCTTCATATTTCTGTAAATATCTCAATAAACGTGCACTCACAGACAAATTCTTGTTGTCGTGTGAAAGCCTATGTCTGGTTAACAAAAACATTGTAACAATATATGTTTAGGTTGTACAGTTTCTAAGATATTAGAATTTGTGAAAGTTTAGCAAAAAATATAATTTGGGGTTTGTGTGCATTATAATATATTACACATTCATGGAAAGACTATGAATGTACTGACTATTATCTCTATAAAAATACTTCTTACTTATAACATTGCTATTTGTGCAGTTTTAACGGTTCCCCTTCATATAAATGAAATCTCACTTACCTGACTTTCATAACATCGAGCCAAGAACATCGAGTGTCCAAAACACTGTCCACTTGGAACACCAACCTTTAACTAAAGGTAAGTAACTAGTTGGCCAGCATGTTGACTTTTGTCCCTGACTTCCACGGTAGTGCGATCTCGGAGTTAGTACATTTAGTTATGAGGGTGGGGGGTGGTGAAGCCCCCCATGTGGGTGTGTTTTCTTTGCTTCCATTTCAGTTTGTCAGGCTGGCCAATGGGTTACTTACCCTTAGTGAAATGTTGGTGTTCTGAGTGGTCAGTGATTTGGACTTTCAGTGTTGTCAACTCGATGTTATGAAAGTCGATAAGTGGGATTTCGTTTATATGAAGTAGACCTGTTTTAATACCTTTTACTGTTCACAAATATTTACATCTATTTTACACTTTTTAAGCTTATTTTTCAGAAAATGATCAAAAATGCAAGCTGTGTGTAGGCTGCTAGAGGTGTGACATTCCATACCACATGACTGTTAATGAATTAATGGCCTGAGGACAGTCAGGGCCTCTCTCAGCTGTTTTCTTCTTATGAGGTCACCAAAGCTGTGATAAGACGCATTTCTTTTTGTAGCATGTCACAGAATGAAACAAAATCAACTCTGTCAACCATAAGTATCAGTCACTAAGGATGACAATCTCTTCTCTCTGGTAAAATAATACATCAGAGATTTTTCTTAAGCACATTCATACGTATTTCTGTGTATAAGTATTTATTATGTGTATAGCACTTTGTCTTTATAATAATATTTGTTCCTGCACTTTTGCTTTGCTATACATTACAGCCTACTGTTGTCTACTACCTGTCCCACCATCTTCCACTACAGAGCTGCACTAGTTATTAAAACCTTGTTTAAATATACCTGCTTATTTTTTTACTGAAAATATAACTCTGCTGCTTTGCCTCTCCCTCAGGACTGTATTCTGTGATCTGAAGTTGCGGCGGTCTATTACCTACCCCACCATCTTCCACTACAGAGCTGCACTAGTTATTAAAACTTTGTTTAAATATACCTGCTGCATTTTTTACTGAAAATATAACTCTGCTGCTTTGCCTCTCCATTGGGACTCTGCTCTGTGATCTGAAGCTGTGGTGGTCTACTACCCGCTCCATCATCTTCCACTACAGAGCTGCACTAGTTATTAAAACCTGTAGGTGTTTTTTTCATTAAAGTATCTTACTTGTTGTTTTGAGTGAGTAGTGTGCATGGAAGCTAAGGCCTGCCATAGACCCCCTCCTTTTTCTTTGCAACTGACTTAAAATTAACAGCATCCCTTAATTATCAGTCGACCCTGACATTCCACCTGATTTACTGTTAGCTACTACCCATAAAAGTCACCGTGGTGTCGCCGTTCACAGTTAAATATAATCTCACTTTAACCAGTACCTTGCCTACTCTAGCTCACTGTTTCAGATCTTTGCTGAGTTCTTTACCTTGTGGAGTTGATTCAACCCACTCCGTTTGCCCTCGCTATCGCTTGGGCTCACTTCGCTCCCCACCCTGCCCCCTTATTCCACCCACCCCACCTATACCCACATTTATCATAACCACAATCACCTGACTTCCCTAACACCTCCCACCAACCTATCGCATCATCCTTCAACCACTCCCCCCTTTCTTTCCTTTCACCACCTGCTCTTTAATTTGTTCTGTGGTGCTCTGCCACATCACACTATCCTTTCTCCCTCTAATAAATCTCAAACCAGATAACTTAACTCTACATATACTACCACCACCCCCTTCAACTCTCACCATGCTGGACCTCCTATTTTCTTAGCAGTTCTCCTCTCCCTAGGGTATGATCTAACTTCCTACCACTCCACTATCACTAACCACAATCACCTAAACTCCCCCATGGTAACCTTTTCAAACACTCGCCACCATAATCGCATATACATTTCACCTACCATCTTCAACCATGCCCCCTTTGATCTCACCAAGCTGAACTACAAAGAAACTAATTATAAAAAACTACCCAGTTTACTCATACACAGTATGATCACTAGTTACCTACACACATTGGCTACTGCTACTAACCAACTTGCACTCAGTGGCGACATCCACCATAACCCAGGCCCTTCCACCATTATACCCACTGCTACAAACCTGCATAGACCTAATATCCTCTGCAAGCAAAAACCCTCTGATATCTTAATACTCAGTATAAACATCTGGAGCATCATGAATAAAACTGAAGAGCTACATGCCTCTATATCCTTCTATAACCCTGACATTGTATTTCTAACTGAGACCTGGCTCAAGCCCCACATGAAAGATACCACCATATCCCCTCTTGGCTATGACATCCTTAAATGTGATCGAATAGCTAAAAGAGGTGGGGGCATTGCCCTACTTTACAGGCACAACCTTACTCTCCAACAAATACGTAAAGATATCTTCACTTTTGGCTATGCAGAAACCCTGTTTGCAAATATAAAATGAAACCAGCAGAAACAACTCAACATTATAGGTGTCTACTTACCACCAGGTGACAATATTGCCACCCTAGAGTTCATTTTACATTGGACTTCCACCGCTCTCCCTCAGGAGACACTTATCCTGGGGGACTTCAACATTGATTGGGCCTCTATCATGGCATCCCCCCGAAGTACCACTTAAACCTATTTAACTTCACACAGCTTATCCAACTCCCCCACCTGTACAGACAAATACATCAGATAGGAATCCATATTAGACTGGATCCTAACCAACAAGCCTTCATCTGCCAATATATCTAATATGTTACCCGACTCCTTCAGTGATCATTTACCCACATTCATACTAAGACAGCACACAAAACCCATAAAAACCTCCATCCTGCTTTCTATCCATAGTTCCAAAATTTCCTACCAGACCAATTCATCAACACCGTAAAAAAATAAATTGGTCACCTCTTAAAACTCTAAAATAAGATGAAGCTGTGGAGTACATTAATACTGCCATCTCAAGTATCCTTAATCTTATGGCCCCACAACATATAATTCATATTAAAACCAACCCAGTCCCCTGGATATCAAAGGACACAAGACCCTACTCAAACAATGAGACATAGCTTGGACAACCTGGATTACCAACAAAACAAGTGCAAATCGACAATACTTCCTTGAGCTCAGAAACAAAGCAAAAAAACAAATATGTAATAACAAAAAAGTTATTATATCTAGCTACAAAACATCACTACAATAATCCACAAAAATTCTGGTCCACAATCAACCACATTCTCCACTCAGGCAAAATCACCTCCCCAAATTCTAAAATTGAAGGTGAATGATATTGCCACCCAGTTTAATGACTATTTCACCTCCTCCATCCAAAAGTTATTCAACAATTTCCCCACTACTACTACTACTACTACTACAAATACCCCCAAAATACAAAATTGTCGCCAACTCTCGATTCTGTCTTAAACCAGTTCTAACTGACCTAATTTGTAAACACCTTGCCAAATTGAAATGCACCACTCTCGTTGCTGATAACCCCCCCGCCCGATTACCTCAGGATTGCCGCCTCTGCCATCACCTACCCTATTTCCATACTCATCAATAGATCCATAGCTAAACACACTGTACCCTCTGTCTAGAAAATTTCTTACATCATCACCCTACATAAAGGTGGTTCCTCGACAGAACTTAGTAATTATTGCCCCATAACTATACTATCTCCCCTATCAAAAATCTTAGAAAAAAGTGTACACATCCAACTACTGAATCATCTTCATCAATATAACCTGCTAGCAAATTCCCAACATGGATTTCGGCCAAACCATAGTACCACCTCTGCCCGTATATCCTTTACTGACCACGCCAACCAACAAAGAAATGTCAGTAACTTAGTATCTGTTGTCTTCCTAGACCTGTCAAAGGCATTTGACATGGTATTCCACTGCAAATTACTATTGACTCTATCTGAACTCAATCTGGATAACTCCTCTCTATTGTGGTTTAAAGATTATCTGTCCCTCTGGCAACAAGCTGTTAAATGGCATAACTCTCTCTCCCCTCTCCTGCCAATGGGACAAGGTGTTCTGCAAGGATCCATTCTTGATCCCTACTATTTTCCATCTTTACCAATAACCTCCCCTCGGCTACCCAACAAACTACTATAGTATAGTATGATGATGACGCCACCCTTATTTGCTCAGCCCCTCTCTACATTTACTCCAAGACAGAACCCAGGAAGCCTTCACTACTATAGAAAAATGGCTAAATTCCTCCCAACTCATACTAAACCCATCTAACGCCCAACTCATGATCTTCCACCCATCCAAATCTTTCACCCCTACCTCGCCATTGTCAATATCATCCTACTTATCACACCAGTAACTCAAGCCAACTACTAGATGTAACTATTGACCAAAACCTAAAATTCGACAAACATATAGCACTAACAGTTGCCAAAGTATATAAAAAACTAGGTTCACTCTACCGCTGCAAGAGCTTCCTCACACAGGAATCCTGAATCCCTATCTCTCGTACCCATCTACTCTCCACCTTACTATACACTTCCCCAGTTCTAATTAACCTAAATAAATCTGACCTTCTGAAACTATCTACCTGCTACAATAAAATCTCAAAATTTGCAACCAGTGCTAAGTTTTGTTCTCACCATTGTCTCTCCCTAAGACAACCAGGATAGTTAGAGCTCCCTAACCTACTAAAATACAATCAACTTCTCCTGACCCATCAACTACTATACCAACCAAAAAAAATACCTGCCTCACTGGTCTGCTCACCTTCCATAATACTGCACATCAACTAAGATCTTCCAATACTGCCCTACTGACTGTTACCAATCGCTTACATAGCTCAGGCCAATCTTTTTATTCATATGCAGTTGCTAAGGCCTGGAACTCTCCATCCCCTGAAATTAGATGTCTAAATAGTAAACATACTTTCAAATCCCTACTAAAAGATCTCCTATTCAAGACTTGGATATGTTCCTGTACAGAACCAGACTAATTTCACCTGTTCTTGACTTTCAACATCCCTAGATCACAGGTGTATTGTGTAGTTTCATTTAGTGCATAGTACTGTGAACCAAGTGTTTCGGCCACCTTTATACTTATGATTTCTAGTTTATGACCCTGTTTGTCTATGGAAACTTCTTTTTGAATTTATGTTCAAGCAATTGCATATTTGTTGTATAATATCTTGTTTAATGTGTTTCTCAATATTCTAACCACTGTATGCTGCATCATTTGTAAAACTCTGATTTTACTCCTTTTATATGTTCTATACCCTTTGTACAAAATAGCTATGTTTATATAATTTTTTATTGTTTTTATTATTTTTTTATAATTTTTTTACTATCTATCTGGAGCTTTTCGACCCGGGCCTCCACTGAAAACAGTCACCTTGTGTCAAGTCAGACTAACCTGGTAAACAAATAGAAAATAAAATAACTAAATAAAATAAGATACACAGTGAATGTTTGTGTAGGTAAGACAGCAGCACAGAGGTATTACAATAACACTATAATCTGCCAGAAGTGTCATTTTATGAAATGACATTGGTATTGTAATATAATGAGGTATACATTTGTTTACTACTGGACTTTATCCTGTACACATATACCTCTGCATATATTATGCATTATTCTGTGGTATTGCCCAGTGTCTCTGGCACATTCTTTTTCTTCCTTTTGTGTATGCTTGCTGTGCTAACGTTTGTTACCATTTTGCAGACTGTGATAGACATGAAGGTTATTCATAAATACTCTACACAGATGTCAAGGGGTGTTATGTGACAAAACACATACACAATGCTATATACAAGTCTCTAACTTCCTGCTTGTTAGATGCAGCTGTTTATATGGACCAGACGAGGTACTCAGGTGGTATGCTAATTACGATTTGTGGTCATGTCTATGATTCATGAAGGGCCAAGGGATGGGGTACAAGCATCCACAATAGGGGAAGAGATATAAAATGCATTTACTACCAGTACTTAAAATAAACAAAAGCATTCTGATTCCCCTGGAACATTCTTGTGCTGTTACTACCAGTACTTAAAATAAACAAAAGCATTCTGATTCCCCTGGAACATTATTGTGCTGTTCTGCATAGCATGGCTGAGCTACAACATGGATACCATTCACAAAAGTAACAAAGTAACAATGCAGAAACTTAGTTTTGTGTCATAGAAGGATGTAGTCCTGTTTATGGCCAAGACAATCTGAGTTCAAATAGTGGCTTGTGGTCTAGGACAGCTAAGCAGGGGAAAGTGGGAGAAAGTGTTGCTACTGGTTTCTCTGCATTCTGGTCAGTTATCAGCACAGAGAAAGCAGAGATTTGTGTGGAACTGAAATGCCCAGAACTAGGGGCATGTGTTGGTAATCCCAAGCAAGTGATAGCAGACATTATTACCTAGTGGGTGGAAGATCACACATGCATGGAGATGGGATGTGTGATGCCTTGTGGTGATGTGAGTGTTCATATGGGTTAGCAGGGATGGTGTTAGAGACAGAGTACAAATGCCCTCATTATCAGGATGTCAGTGAGTGAACAGATAATCTCCATGGGTGCCTACATGATGGCCTCACCAGTCTGATCTTGCCTTCATTCTGCGGATACCCAGTATAGGTGGAATGGATTGTCTCAAGACTTGACAGGTAAAGCTTGATGGTTCATAGGAGTGGTGGCAAAAATCAATAAAAAAAATAAAATAACAGTGTGGTATATAGCAGTAGATTGCCATAAATACAACCTGTTTGGCACAGCCACTCTTAGCACCATCTACAGCAATATAATGTAGTAGATATCCCACCAATAGATGCAGCCTTAAGACTGGACATCCAGCATTTAAATCATACCAGTGTTGTATGATCTGTGGTTATGAGAAAGCAGGCTTGATTATTTAAGGATTGCACTAGGCCATGATTGTGGCCCATAGTGAACCATTGCTGCTGCAGTCAAATGTAACAGCTTGTACTGTCTGTTGTTTATATCTGAATGGAAGGTGTAAACATAGTTAAGCAAATTTTGTCCAATTGACAATTAGATGGGATGAGCTATGGAGGTACTTTAAAGAATCTGATGCTGCCAACAGTATATTAAGTTCTCCTAAGGCTGTTGAAAAGTAGTATTAATGGCTTTCCTCTTAATTCATTTACAACTCCATGATGCATTCTGTTTGCTTCTTCTTTTTCTTTATCCCATTTTACTTTCCTGAGTTCTATTAGCATGTTTCTTCTCTGAATGAGATGGCAATTCTCCATGTTGAAAGTTCCTTTGTTTTAGATTGTGCACCTCATTTTACATTGTCATTACCAATAATAATCAGAAATACTCAATAATCCTGTTTTGTTATTTCTGACACCACCTTTGATGGGTTCCCCATGTGTCCTAACATGAAATCTCAGAAATAACTTGCTCACCCATGTTAGAAGGCCACGAGTGATTGGCTGAGACCACTGTGTGCTGTTTGGGGATCTGTCTTTCTTCTACAATGTTGTAAGGCTGTGGAGTTGCTATATTTATTTATTTATTTTTGTTTGCTGACATTTGTTTACCAGGAAAGTCTGACTGGGCAATAACCCATTTTAAGCAGTGGTTTGGGAAGAAAAGCTCTAACATAGTACATGAAAGACAAACAATAAAATATAGTAAGTAGAAATATTTGATATGCCTTGCCATATTTACAAGTACAGTATAACATGACAGAGTTGCATTGGCTGTCATGTTTTACAACTTTAATACAATGCAATATAATACCGAATAAGCAAATAAATAGTATGATTGCCTAGTCAGAGAACTAAGCTTAATTTGTCTAAACTAGAAGAGGCAAAGAGAAAGATGGAAACAAAGGCAAAATAAGTTGGAAAAATGCATGAATTCAAAAGAGGTAAAAAAAGGCAGTGGTTAGTTAAGAAAAAGGATGCTTAATAAGTTGACATGGTGTCAGAGATGTGAGAGAGGGAAGACTGATTATTAAAGAAAGTTATATGTGTATACACGAGAAGAGGAAGTTTCCATATTAAATTAATTTGTTTACAAATTACAAATGAGTATTGGAAGGATATGTACTTTGGTAGCATTGCAGCTGAGTAAGATTTTCAGTAGTGTGACAGGAGATGGTAGTAAGGTAAGGGAGAGAGACAGCAATCAGAAAAATGAAAAATATAATAGCTAAAGGAAGTAAAGGCAGGGATTGGCCACAAGAAAATTGGGTGAAAGAGAAAATCTGTGGTTAGAAGATGAAGGTGAGGCAAAGGAGGAACATTACCATAGGATGGCACTAGCCTAGTGGAATGCTTTTGAAAGAAGTCTTAACACGTGGAGGTTGATGGGTGACCCAACTGGTATAGGGAGTGAGCTTCCCTACTACTTTGGAGTATAAGGAGTGTCCTGCAGATTTTTTTTTGGTGGGGGTTGTGTATGAGAATGTGCTTTTATCATTTGATCTTAAGGGATGTTGTGTCATATAATTTTGCAAATTGTTCTAGGAGCTGGGCAGACTGAAATATTGTTTATCATTTTTCTGTGTTGTGAGTAATTGGGTGTAAGATGGTAATGTTGTTCTAACCAATTTAGTTCAGTTAGTACTTTTATAAAATAGTTGAGTACTACTGCTATATTTTCAAATTATTTATTATATTTTCTGCTCTTTACCACTATAAAGGACCATACACTTCACCAACCTTGCTGCTGGTTTCTCTGCTTTGTAGACATTTTAAAAGTGTGTTTCTAACTAATTTGTTTGATTGTCCTGTTTTAATTCACTTTGAGCTAACTTAGAGTGGTTTTACAGCAAGAAAGCCTGGGACAGCTTTTCTAGTAGGAGCATAAGGTGGTCTGGACTGTCCAAGATGGAGGGGGGGGGGGTCATACAGGAAGGTTTTAAGTAAGACTGCTTGATTGATCAGAGAGCTGTCTGCTTTGCTTTCTCAGTTTTTTCTGCCTCTATAAATTCTTTGCATTTTCACAGTTCTTGGTTCATTTTCACAGAGCTCACAAACACTTGGCATGTATCTAGTGCAATCCTAGCAACAATAAGTACCTTAAGTTTTTTTTCCACATTAAGTACTGGTAGTATACTTTAAAACTATTTATTACATTTTTCTGCTCCTTACCATTGTAAAGGGTTCTGCTTTTCTCTGACCTTACCACTGTTTTCTCTGCATTGTAGTCAATATAAACGTGTGTGTTTCTAGCTAATTTGCTTGCCCTGTTTGAATTCACTTTGGCCTAACTGTAGTGTGATATTACATTAAGAAGGTCTGGGAATGCTTTTCTAATAGGAATAGAAGGTGGCCTGGTCTGCCTGAGATGGGAATCATACAGAAAAGCTTTAGATGTTTTTAGAGCCAATATAGCTTTGGTGCATTTGCGTGGAGCTTCTTATCATGTGGCAGTGGTTATCAGTGCCCTGTATAATCAGACACCTAGAAAGTAAAATGTTCCTATAGAAATATCTCCAAAACTATGTAGAAAAACTACTTTGCGCATTGAGAAGCAGAGAGTAACTAGTTTGCATGTTGAGGAGCATTGCCCCTTAAATTCAATATTAAATTGCCTGGTCTAGTACCTAGTCCCAGAAGTACCCTTAGTTGCTCTTACATTTGACCTTTACATCCAAAGCAATATCAAGAAAACTCATCAAAAACTTGGCATGCTAATACAGAAATAAGCATTTTTCTTAGCATAGCCACAAAACTCACTCTAGCCAAAATTTATCTTTTGCCCTCCCTACTCTGTGGAGCAACAATTCTAACCAAGTTACAATCTTACATAAAAAACAAACTTGAAAGCTGCTACAACAACATTGCCAAGTTTGCTACTAATTCATCCTCCTTTATGCATCACTGTAAAGCCCTGCATATCCTTAGCTGGCAGGAACTCCACCTCCACGTCTCCTACATTCAGTTTGTAACAATAAATAAAATCATACACAAACCATTAGCCTGAGCATTAGCCTGCCCAGCTCTTTCCCCTTTAATCAACATATAGTTTACCTAGAAGAACTCTTAGATCAGAAGACAAACAGATTCTCACCATAAATAAACAAATAAATCCCCTGGACAAAGTCTATACTTATACACAGCTGCAAAGAATGGAAGCCCTTACCTCTAATCACCAGAACTATTTCTAACCTACCCACCTTTAAATGCTTCCTAAAAGAATACTTTAAAAAATCTTGAACCTGCTCCTGTGGCAATCCTGGCTGAACTTACTCACTATACTTCTTTCACTCCCTTCAGCCTAAGTCACATCTCACAAACTTCTTCAAATTCCTACTCCACTCCTTTCTTTTGTTTCTCCCACTACCTTTCCTTATCCACTTCATCTCTGCAGAGCTTTCCTCTGCCTCTTTCTCTTTCCTGCCTACATACCTAAGCTGGGTCTATATTATATATTCAAAGCTTCAAAATTTCGAACCTCATATGTTCGACAACATATGAGTGAAACTTGAAACCTCAAATATATAAGAAAAAGTAAAAAAAAAAAAAAAAAAAAACTTACCATAATGCTCTGAGCAGGGGGGAAAGCCACCTGAACATCCCACACCCCCCTACTTAAATATACCAACTCTGAGACTGCACTTCAATGAAGAAAAGGGAAATTTTCCCATTCTGCGTGTACAAAACCATTGCTTTTCACCTTCGAACTTTTCAAAGTTCGATCATATGGTGTCAACCGTATGGCATTCGAACTTTGAAACATTTGACAATTTAATAGGGACCCCCTAAGCTACCTGAAGACACCCCAACCTGCAATCTTCATATACTCCCCTTCTCTCCAACCTTCTTCCTTCTATAACCATAATATGAACACCATCTCTCATACTAAGACATCACTCAATGTCCCCTCACCGTATTTAATCGTGTAATCTCTAATATCTCTTTAAATATCTTATTGGAATTGTCTCAGGTTTGAAGGTTTGTAAGGATGGGTGCATGGCAAAGAGAGAGGTGATGAAGGCTAAGGACAAGGCATATGGAGAGTTGTATGAAAGGTTGGAAACTAAAGTGGGAGAAAAGGACTTGTACTGATTAGCTAAATAGGGGGACCGAGCTTGGAAAGATGTGCAGCCGGTAAGGGTGATAAAGGATAATGAGGGAAATGTACTCACAAGCGAGGAGAGTATGCTGAGCAGATGGAAAGAGTACTTTGAGGGGCTGATGAATGAAGAGAATGAGAGAGAGAGAAGGTTGGATGATGTGGGGGATAGTGAATCAGAAAGTGAAAGAGATTAGCAAGGAGGAAGTATGGACAGCTGTGAAGAGGATGAAGAATGGAAAGGCTGTTGGTCCAGATGACATACCAGTGGAAGCATGGAGGTGCTTAGGAGAAATGGTAGTGGAGTTCTTAATAAGATTATTTAATGAAATCTTGGAAAGTCAGAGGATGATTGAGGAGTGGACAAAAATTGTTTTGGTACCTATTTTTAAGAATAAGGGTGATGTGTAGAGTTGTAGTAACTATAGAGGGATAAAACTGATCAGTCACAGCTTGAAGTTATGGGAAACAGTAGTGGAAGCTAGGTTGAGAAGGAAGGTGATGATTAGCAATCAGCAGAATGGTTTCATGCCGGGAAAGAGCACTACAGATGCAATGTTTGCTCTGAGAGTGTTGATGGAGAAATATCGAGAAGGTCAGAAGGAGTTGCATTGTGTCTTTGTGGACTTGGCGAAAACATATGATAGGGTGCCTAGAGAGGAGTTGTGGTATTGTATGAGGAAGTCAAGAGTGGCAGAGAAGTATGTAAGAGTGGTGCAGAATATGTACAAGGGTAGTGTGACAGTGGTGAAGTCTGCAGTGAGAGTGACAGATCCGTTTAAGGTGGAGGTGGGATTACATCAAGGATCAGCTCTGAGCCCTTTCTTATTTGCAATAGTGATGGGCAGGTTGACAGATGAGATCAGACAGGAGTCTCCATGGACTATGATGTTTGCAGATAACATTGTGATCTGTAGTGAGAGTAGGGACCAGGTTGAGGATACCCTGGAGAGGTGGAGATATGCTCTAGAGAGGAGGGGAATGAAGTTCAGCAGGACTAAGACAGAATATGTGTGTGTGTGAATGAGAGGGAGGATAGAGGAATGATGAGGATGTAGGAAATAGAGCTGGTGAAGGTGGATGAGTTTAAGTACTTGGGATCAACAGTTCAGAGTAATGGTGAGTGTGGAAGAGAGGTGAAAAAGAGAGTACAGGCAGGGTGGAATGGATGGAGAAGAGTGTCAGCAGTGATTTGTGACAGACAGGTACCAGCAATAGTGAAAGGGAAGGTCTACAAGAGGGTAGGAGACCAGCTATATTGTATGGGTTGGAGATGGTGGCATTGACAAAAAGGCAGGAGTCAGAGCTGGAAGTGGCAGAGTTAAAGATGTTACAATTTGCACTGGGTGTGACAAGGATGGACAGGATTAGGAATCAGTATATTAGAGGGTCAGCTCAGGCTGGACGGTTTGGAGACAAAGTCAGAGAGATGAGATTGCATTGGTTTGGACATGTGCTGAGGAGGGATGATGGGTATATTGGGAAAAGGATGCTAAGGATGGAGCTGCCAGGTAAGAGGGAAAGAGGAAGGCCTAAGATAAGGTTTATGGACTTGGTGAGAGAGGACATGCAGGTGGTTGGTGTGACAGAGCAATATGCAGAGGATAGGAAGAAATGGAAACAGATGATTTGCTGTGGTGATCCCTAACGGGAACAGCCAAAATGGAAGAAGAGGAGGTGTTCCATATACACAAGTGATGGCAGTAGCTAAATGTCAGCTGGGGTTACTTTAGTATTAGTTGTGAAGACGTTTTTTGTTCTGTACATCATTCCTAATATTCTTGTGTTTTTCTAACTGAATTTAGAATATGCATGGCGAATTCTATGCTTCCATCTATGGTCATGCCAAGCAACAGGGTTCCTATTATGTTATCGAAGTTTTAAAACTTCAAACACGACAATATCAAACTTGTCTGTTCAAAGTTTCAAAACTTTGAACACGAAAAAAAATAAAAATAAAACATGCAACAGTAAACTAACTGTTGCAAGCAGGGGGGGCAAGCCCCCCTGCACCCCCCACATTGGGGGACTCTGCCCCACACACCCCCACTCTTTAAATATACCAACTCCGAGATTGCACTACAGTGCAGTAAAGGGGAATATTCCCTTTCTGCACTATAGTGCGGTCTCTAAGTTGGTATAGTTAAAGAGCGGGGTGTGTGGGGGGTGCAGGGGGGATTGCCCCCCTGCTTGCAACAGTTAGTTTACTGTTGCATGTTTTATTTTTTTTTCTGTGTTTGAATTTCTGCAAGTTCGACTATATGGTTTCGACCATATAGGGTTCGAACTTGTTGAAGTTCGATCACGTAATAGGAACCCCAAGCAACATAATGTGAGATACTCCTTCAATGTCCAAAGTCAGTGTTGTTTAGGGAGGTGATTTTAAAGTTACTTTTGTCAAGGGTCAGTATAGGTGAGTTGTGAAACAACAGTTTTTTTTAGTGATGAACAGTAACTGAGTATGTTGGAGCCAGCTTTCAATGGAGTTAAAGTCTTCATGTTATTTGTTGAAGACGGGTTTGACTATCAGGGAAACAAACGATAGTAGCATCATCTGCATATTATATGGGAGAGGCTTATTGAGAAAAAGTGAATATATTGAACAGCAGTATCTGAGAAGAGAGCCTTGGAGTACACCTTTGATAACTGACAGGAAAGGGGCTGCAGAACAGAGCCATTTAACAGATTGTTGCCTGTCAGGGAAGTTGCTTTTGAAACAGTTGAGAGTACAGTGTGAGAGGTCAAGGGAAGACATTTTATGAAGGAGTCTGCTGTGAGATATAGTGTTGAATGTCTTAGATAGGTCTACGAATAAAGACACAAAGAATATAATGTCAGTGTTAGTGTTATGTTTTAGGTAGAAGCAATGTTGTGTAGGTATCAAGAGTTGCTGTTGAAAGAGGTATAGAAGAAGTTGCTTATGGATACTTTTTCCTCAATATCTTAAATAAGAGGGATAGGATGGTGATTGGTCTAAAGCTGGATATTTTTAATAAGATCCCCCTCTTTCTGTAATGGTACTGTATGTGACTTTTTCCAGAGGGAAGGAACATAGGATTCTTATACTGACCTATTTATAAAAATGAATACTGAGTATAATAACAATGACTGCTATATTAAAAATTTCAGTTGGGAAGTTTGAGATTGTGAAGTAATTTTATTTTTTAAATATGAGATAGGGACAGTTTTTAAGCTGAAAGATGGTGTTGTAGCAGGAGTGTTTGGGGTTTGGGGTATGTAGGGATATTATGGCTGTTAATTTTGTTTTGGTAAATACAGTTATTCTGTCTAGGTATTAAATTAACTAGGGCTTTTAGGTTTAAAGAAGCTAGGTAAAGGATTTATTTATTTAACATCTGTTTACTGGGAATGTCTGACTGGGACAGAGCCCATTTTCAGCACAGGCCCAGGGAGAAACATCCAGACACATATCTTTGGATTCTGGGAGGAGACCTGAGCACCCAGAGGAAACTCACGCAAATGCAGGGAGGACATGCAGGCTCTGCACAGAAGGCACCCCAGCTGAGAACTGAACCAGAGAATCTCTTACTGTAAGGTGACAATGATAACCTATGCATCACTGCCCTACCTGAAATATTTTAGGTTATTTGGAATTTTCATTCCTGGTCAGATTAAGTCTTAGATGGAGGATGAGAATGTTTTGGAATTATGTCTGTGGGAGTTCTGCAAATTGCTGTAATGTTGGTTTTTGTTACTGTTTTCTTTTTATTTATTTTTTGTAAGATTTCAGATTTCTCTGAACTGCAGAAGATTTTATGTTTTAATCATTTGACATTTTTCCAGACATTGCCCTGTTCTGCATAACATTTCTATTATTCTTAGATAGCTAGTATGTATGGCTGGTTTAACTCTTTTTCTTCTAAGGGCTGTTAAGCTATTAAGAACAATTAAGAATATTGCATTGAAAGGGAGTACTGCTTCTTTTGGGAGTGGGGATTGATTTTTAGATTAGACCTGTTGATGTATTTCAGGGATGATTTGAAGGTGCCTGTGTTGAAATCTCTGAAATTATGTGTCCATTTGTATTTGTGTTTTTTAACATGATGGGTGATTACAGTGGAAGTGGAAGATGGCTGCCAAGGGAGTTTGCAAGGGTTCCTGAGGTGGAGTATTTGTGGGGATCAGAGATTATTATCCAATCTAGGGTGGAGCTCTTGTCAAAAGTGTTATTATTTTATTTATTTATTTATTTCACATTTCTTTATCGGGAAAGAGAGCCCATTTTCAGCAAAGGCCTTTGGAGAAACGCTCCAGATGCATGTCCTTGGAATATCGAATGGGTGAAGTGATTAATGTGTAAGATGATTTAGGTTAATAACTGAACTTGGAAAGTTGGAGGCAATGTTTTGCCATCCAATATGATTTTCTTCATTACGAATAGTATATATGTTCAGGAGATGTGGTGCACTTGCTCCCCTTGTGGGGATATCAAAGAGGCTAGCATTCCTTCAAAGCGCTTCTTCATAATTTTCCACATAAAAGGCAGTTTTCAAGTTTGTAAGTGTGTTGACTTGTGATGTGGAGGATCATGTTACAATCTCTCTTTGTAATTAGCTCCCTTGAGTATTCTGTGTATTAAGGCTTATCTTCTTCTCTTCTCAGGGTTGATTTTGTTTCGTCATTCTACCTGTCATCTATTAAGGATCAGGGCACCACTCTATTACCGGCTAATGGTAAGTGCTTTTAATTCTCTGTGTATTTCATGCACACCAATGGTCAATGTTTGCGGTTCATTTAGGTAATATCCAGGTATGCCATTGACATGATCCAACGTTATGAATCTTGCTAAAGACATGATCTTGTATAAAATGTACTGTGCACTAGTGTTCTATGGAGTCCACATTGAGAAGAACATCAGCATTTAACTTTGCCTTCTTACATGCCTTTCTAACCCTTACTGTGAACAACAGTTATGTATCTGTGGCAATTAGGTTTACACTACAGACATACCTACTTTGTTATCATTCTCAGCAGTACTGATGCATCTATCTGTCCACTTGATAAAATCATTCTCTTAAACTCTTGCTCACTTCTTTTTTCTAGAAAGACCCATCAATTTTTGCACAGTCACATCTGATTCTTACAGTCCTCATGAATACCAATAAACATCCACAGAATTTTAGGTAATGGAAGTAGATTGCTAGAACTTTCTTCCATATCACACTCATATCACATGAACACCAATGAATAATTTGCAGTCACTAATGTACCTACAACTTATCTTTTAGAAACAGGAGGAAACAGCAGCAACTGGAGAAAACCTGAGGGAAATATTCAGACTCCACATATGAGACATTTCAGCCAAGACTGGAACCAGAGAACCACTTACTGTGAGGTAACAATGCTATGCAGTGTGTCACTGTGCTGTCCATGAAGGACAATATCTCTGCTGTTTCTTAATAATTTTATGCTCTTTAATACTGTCTACTTACATTCACAAAAATGTGTAAGCATGCTGATATTTATGCTATGCAGTCTACTATTTGTGACCATATATGTTATTGGTAGATATGGACTGTGCTCATCTGGGCTTTACCTTTTAGCTTGCAGGCTGCATTCTGTTGTATTTCATACATGTGCATATCTGAATTTTTCTTTAACACGTATAGTCTGTGTGAGATGTGCTTTCATATAGCAGTAACACAGACTATTTATATAGTATATTTCACTATTGATATACACAACAGTGTACATGTCTGTAAATTTTATCAGAATGTATTACTGTAGGGTTAGGTGGTAGCATAGGGGAACAAAACCCTGTCTTTTGGCCCAAGAAACCTGAGTTTGATTTACTGCTTGGGCCCTTGTTAGTGCAGGCAGACAGGATAGGTGTGTCTATTGTGAGTGTGAGAGGGTGGGGAGGAGTAGCATACTGAGTGTTCTTGTTGAGCTCTGACAGAATCTGGAGCTCATAGTGAGACAGACACTAAGGCTGGCTGTCTAAGAAGGGTAAGAGATGAGCCGCTCTAAGGACTTGTGGTGGTTGTGTCTTCAAGCTATTCCTCATTGCTCGCCCAGCTGTGCAACAAATATCAGCAGTCTGAGAGTAGCAATAGGGTTAGATACTGTTGCTGTGTACACGATAGGTTACAGTGCTTTGTCACATATCTCCCTATGTGATTTTTAACTCTCCATGTATAACAAATATTCAACACAAAATGTGATGTTGCTAGAGGTGGGGGCCCACCCAGTGCCAAGGTCACATCAGTGACAGCTTCAAAGGAGGAATTTAATGATTGGGAGGTTGTTTGACCATAGCAACAGGAATAATGACCAGAGCACTAAACGGCACTGGTGAGGACAGGAGAGAAGAGGAGAAAAAAGAATATGCTTAATTACTATAATCTGGGTCTGAATACTATCTGTATTGTTAAAGAATGCAGGATCGTTTATATTTCATTGCTGGAAAAAAATTGTCAGCCTTTGCTTATTTTAGAGATAATGTGTCATCACATAAATGTTTATTCAATATGGTTATCCAATATATGTTTACATTCTACTACACACTATTGAAATAAATAACATAAAGGAATTTATTCAATTTCAAAAAATTTTTGGAAACTACGACATACGCTGTTTTACTTCAGGCATGACAGAGTTCCTGTTGTAAACTCTGGGTGGCTATAGGCTGCAGCATAGTTGTATTGTAGCTTCTGTGCAGGATGATGCAACACATACCTCTCAACATCTTAGCACAAGAATTCTGGACAACGAGGGCACAAAGGCCAAAATTCAGAGACAAATTTTAAATATTGCTCTTTTAAATTTAGGAAGTTGCTAAAATAATATGTTTTCAAGCTTCCCTATTAAATAAGTGAATGTTCAATGTTTCAACTGTCACTTTATCGACAGCTAAATGTCGAATAGTCCAAATCCCAAATAAGCAGACAGTGATTTTTTTTTTGCTAGGGGAAAAAAATTGCTGGTCTGAAAAAAAAAAAAAAAAGAAAAGCCCATCCCTACTTAAATATACCAACTCCAAGAGTGCACCACAGTGGAGGAAACGGCAAAGTCCCGAAAAAAGCCCAGTGATTTTTTTTTTCCCTAGGAAAAAAAGTCGCTGTTCTGTCTGTTCAGGATTTGGCCTTTAGACATTTAGCTGTCAACAAAGCGACATTCGAAACATTGAACGTTCGCTTAAATAATAGGGAACCATTTTCAATTGGCATGCATTTTTTGAGACAGTTGAGAGGTATACCGCTGCAAAAGATGCAACCTCAATGTCACTGGCAAAGAGCATAAGTCGCATTTCCGAATATGATAGAAACTGCCAACAGTGCAGTGCTCAGAGCTATATCAGCTGCAGTACATCCATTACAACTGCCATCACCAACAGCAGCAGAACACCTATTCCAATCGTTCAGGTGATTGTGACCATAGAATGCAGGTGGAACTACCTGGGGAGATATGTTCAGAGCTAGACATGTTTCTTCAATCTGATAAACACTTATTTAGGGTGGTGCTATTAAATGTAATGATGACACACAGATGCATAATTTGCAGGGTATCCTAGCTGCACTGACTGTTGAAGAGGGTTGTGGGAGTTTAAAACCCCTTCTCCTTTTCAAATAGACTCAGCTAAAATAATCCCAGGGAGAAATTATAATGAATATTATAAGGATGGTGAGAGAAAGGTGATGGTTAACAGCACACATAACAGCAAGAATGAAGCCTGTCATAAAGAAGAGGCAAATGAAGAGATATGAATTTTATGTATGTATAGGTGTATAAATTAGGGCATGCATGTAGTTCAGCATGTGCATATGACTATGGGTGTTAATCTACTACTTTGTTTGGTGGCTCTAGATATCAGCTCAGTACACATCATATGTGTATCCTTCTACCTGTGTTTGTGGCTCTGATTTGTATTCAGTTTTTTTGTTATTAATCCAGTTTTTCTTTTTTTTCTTTTTCACATAATACCTGCCTGGATGCAGAGTGAAGCACTGGGCAGTAGTGTTTTGCTAACAGTATTACTAATGTTGCTACTAATGTTACTTCAACATGGGTGCCGTATCCTGTTCATTCCACTTATTATACCCCTCCAGCCCTACCTCCAGTGCTCTCCTGTAGTTCAAGGTGTGCTGTAGCTCGGTGAATTGATGCCGTTTGCTTCTTACTTCCTGCCTCTGAATTTCAGTTACAATAATTTCTATACATTATAAATCTTTGCACCTATTTTATTACTCTGCATTTATTCCACTATATGTATAAACATACGCTTTGTGAAACCCTGGTAAACACAGGAATGTACTGCAGATTACAATAATGGGACAAAGCCGTGAGTTTTGGCCTGTTGGAGAATTAACTATTGCAGACATAGCATACTAGTGAGTACAAACTAATCTGGTAATAGAATAGTGCTGTTTAAACAGATGATGGGGTTAAACATGTGGGCATGTTTTATCTGTGTATTTTCTGTGGAATGCAACTACTGTCTGCTATATAATTAGCTGAAAGACTATTCACTTTCCCACGTAAATCTAAAAAGGAAGAATAAACTGAAGAAATATTGTAATGTGACAGCCCTTGGTGAATAGAAAAGGCATGGCTGCACCCGGTGATTTATCTTCCTTGACTGCTCCATTTGCTGGCTTCCTTTCCTGAAATAGCCATGAACGAGTTGTAAGAAATGTTTGAAATGGATTATACAACTGGAATAATTCTGATGGCAACAGATCTGCAACCTGATGTCTTAAATATTGTACAGTGCTTCTATGTGCAGTATCAACTTTCTGTCTAGATGCATTATCACAATGGTATTTTCAATGGAGCATGCTGTAACTTCATAAATGCAGCATTTAAAATGTTCTATGAAAGATTATGCTAGTTTTACAAATATGTTTCATATATTTAAGTGTTTTGTCTTTGCAGTTACTGCTCCTGGTGAGTATAAATGCTGGAAATGTATCTGCATAAAAACGTTTTATTTTATAAGTATAAAATGTCTTGGATTTCAGTGCATGGACATTGATCTCTTTTCTGTCATCTTTTAACTCAAATTTGAAATGACTTAATGGAATGCCATCTAGCATAATGTCAAGTCAAACAGTAATACCCTATCTATCTGCTTATCGTGGACATTAACTTCATTCATTTAAGTGATTAGTTATATGACTGAGTTTTTAACATCCAAATGAAATAAGTGGACTAACTCTGAACTTTCCAAGTATGGTAATGTCACCTTTTCTTATTGTATAATATATAATTCAGTAAAGAACTTACAATGGTTTTATGTAAGGACACCGTGACCTACCTGTTAATGCTTATAAAAAATGCTTCTTCATGAGTCACTTTACATGATTTAGACTGGTAAAGGAGGCTATTCCTTTTAAGTCTATTATTTCTCCATTTTCTTCATAAGAATCCATGAAGGCTGTACTCCCTACTAAGTATGCAAAATAAGTAAGCTTGATTTTGCAAACAGAATATTTATTTGCAGAGATGGATTCCATTAATCCTCATAAACTCATCCATAACTAGCAGTAAGGACTGCTTTTGTTGACCTTTTGGTCATGCTGGTATGTGGTATACATACAGGACTTGCCACACCCGAAGTCAAAAGTATAAAAAAACACAGCTAAACATTCCCCCCAATGCTCCCTAATTCTCAAGAATGCCTTCTGCTGTACTAAAACAGTTAGACTAAAGTAGTTAAATATCCTAGAAATGTGTTTTGTTTTTTAAACAAAGATGTTTATAAACAGAGTAGTAGCTAGGTCGATTTGTGCCTTGGGGTAGCTCTCTGAACTGGCACCCCTGTCAACCAAGCTTGAGAAGAAAGAAAACAAGTTCCTTCCTGAGACTGATGAGCTTAAGTAAGTAAATAAATAAAGATCTTCAGATCACCAAGCTCCTCAGATGTCTGTGACCAGGTGACTGGGATCTGATTAGTGGCCCCAGCATTGGAGGATCCAGGCAGGGAGTAAGAAGATTCTAGGGTCATGGTCTGCTTTATTCTCCCAGGGGGACTGGAGGGTTGTGGGCTCTTGAGGAATGTGATTTTCCTGTAGGAGTCAGGATTGCTTGTTGGCAGTGTCCCTTGTGGAAGTGAGGAATGACCAGCATGGTCCACCCACTGCATGTTCCCCTTCTTCTGCTTAGCCATGCCTGTAGATGGAGACAGGGCAATAATTAATAACCCTTGTGCCACCCATAATGGCTGACTTAATGATGGCCCCTCTCAGTCAAATCTCGCCCAGGGAAAGAAAGGAAAGAGTAGATCAAATGGCTTAGAGGAGATGATGAATGACAAGCAGTGAGAGAGAAAATGGGCAAAATAAATAAATACATGCATGTATACATACATACATAAATAAGAAGAAACTTTTTATAAAGATAATTTTGCTGATTATTTTGTTTAGTATCAACAAGCTTGCTTCAGACATGAATATTTGATGATGTCGATGAGCGTTTATTTAAACTCAGCCCAGGATACTACAACTAACAAAATATAACAAACATTACATATTTATTTTGTTGCACACATGATGATGAATAGTGAAGCATGGTTTACAAGCAAGCAATCAGCACTGTATCTAAAATACAACCATAAGTAAAAAAAAATGACTTCAACTAAAAAAAATAAATAAATAAATAACTGTCAGCATTTAAATTTTAAGACATTACATAATGATTCAAAATGCAGTATGCACAATAACTATTCACTAGATACAGAATGTACAGTAAGGCATACAGGAGTGAAGGGTGGAATGTAGAAGGGAAAGAAAAAGTTAAGGAAGAACAGAAGGAATGTGGGAAAAAAGAGAAAGGCTGGAGTAGGCAAAGACTTCATTGTTTAAGAAACAGAATGGAGAGGATTGGGCATATGAAGAAAGTGAAATTCAAAACACCTAAAACACAGCACACACCAGACCACACATATACCACAACACCCACATCACAACATAAACAAACAAAACAACACACATCCACAAACCTACAACACTGTGCTATGCCCCCCACACCCCCTACTTATATATATACTAACTCTGAGATTGCACAAACAGTAAACAAAAGCAAACACACAAACACATTTGACAGTCCCTCACACACATGTGACACATATCATCACAATTACATGCACTCGGACTCCCACCCAAAACCCTTACAAAACACTCACTTACTTGACATAACACCTAAATCCACATACGGCACCACACACCATCCACATACAATCAGAGACATTACGTAGCATACAGCCATAACCGTGAATTTGAGATATTCAAATTCACGATTATGCACTTTCGCTATTTTCACACTTTGACTTTATAGTCTCGAGATACTGAAATTCAACTTTTCAGTATTTCGAGATTATAAAGTGTTTCCATATATATATATATATATATATATATATATATATATATATATATATATATATATATATATATCTATATATATATATATATATATATATATATATATATATATATATATATATATATATATATATATATATATATATATATATATATATATATATATATATATATATATTCATATATATAAATATGCATATATAAAACATTACTTGTACAAAATCAGTTTACTCTATAACTTTATAATTTATGCTGAGATTAATATAAATTACTTTTTATAACTATAATCATATTTTTCAAGATGTGCACAAACCCTTTTAATAGCTGTGCAAGTTCAAAATTATTTTATCTGTTATAGTGAGAAAATAGTTATAAAACAAATATATCCATATTAAAATACAAATCATGCCGTACACCTACCTGATATCACCAAAGAGTTATTAGACTTTAAGAGCTTATTTTATTAGCATTGTAAACTCAGAACAAACAAGATCTGTGCACTCCATTATATGTGCTCTGTGTTTTCTGTTAAATTTTCTGTTTCTCCTTAATACCGAATGCCACTGCCTTCAGGAGTTCTATTTCCTGGACTTGACCTGTTTCGGCCTGTCTGGATTGTGTTGTTGCATACACATTAGATAGCTACTAACAAGTGACTTGCTTGGGAGCTCCTGTGGTAGAAAGAAAATTAGGTAAGATAGACTGTTGTAGATGTACTCCTCTGGAAAAGTGGAAGGAGCAAGAACAATTGTGGCATTGTAAATCTTTAACTCTGTGCCCAAGAGGAACTCAATAATAAAAACCACAAGAAAAATGGTAGCATTATAAATCTTTAACCCTATGCATAATAGGAAGATCCTAATAAAAGCCTCAAGAATAACAATGGCACTATAAATCCCTAACTCTGTACACAATAGAAACTCACTAATAAAAACCTCAAGAAAGTACAGTTTTGTACCTACCATAAATGTAGATGTTCGAGTGCTCATACAGCTGCAGTCATTACAGATGGGTTATCCTGCTGTCAGGCGGGTCCTCGGTCGGCCGAATTCCAAAGTCTAGGTCCGGCGTCAGTTGTTGTCGCTTCTTCCCTGACGTCAGTGCGGCAGGGGTATAAAAGAGGCAGCCGACGCCATTTTCTTCAGTTTTTCTTGCCCCAGATGTCAGGTGCCCCCAGAAGGAAGGCAAAACATAATATTATGCAAACATGCAACGTAGATCAATCAAAAACAGTAGTTGCAAGCAAATACACCATAAAAGAATACCCCAAATAGGTTGTATGATAAAGGTATTTGTCATAAGGCCTGTCCTAAGAAGGGATGGAGGGAGGGTAACCTGGACTGCAGCTGTATGAGCACTCGGACATCTACATTTATGGTAGGTACAAAACTGTACTATGTTCATCGTGCATACAGCTGCAGTCATTACAGATGGGTAAAATCCCAAAGCTAAGGAAGGGTGGTAGGCACTAAGTGGAACTAGGAGGGGCGAGGATGCCCTGCAGGACTGCTGTGGCAAAGCCCACTCTAGATTTTGAGTATAGTGGAAGGTGGTAGTGCTTGGAGAAAGTGTGCACTGAACTCCAAGTAGCTGCTTCCAAAATGTCCTTGGTAGGGACCCCCCTGAGGAAAGCTGCAGAGGTAGCTGTAGCCCTGGTGGAGTGGGATCTGATGTATACAGAAACAGATTTTCCATGACATGAATAACAAAAGCGTATGCAGTGGGCTATCCATTTTGAAATTGTCTGTTTGGAAATAGCCTTTACTTGAGCACCTGTAGCATAGGACACAAAGAGCTGCTCAGATTTCCTGAAAGGCCTTGTTCTGTCCAAGTAATAACGAAGTTGTCTGTGAATGTCCAAGGAATGTAGTAGTCTCTCCCCTTTGTTCTGTGGATTTGGATAAAAGGTAGGTAATTGAATAGTCTGATTCAAAGCTACACTGGATACTACCTTTGGCATGAAGGTAGGGTTGGTTCGTAAGGAAACTCTGTCCTGATGGAAAATGATGAATGGTTGCACAGCCATGGGGGCCTGTAGTTCTGAAACCCTGCGTGCTGAGGTAATAGCCAGAAGGAAGGCTGTTTTCCATGACAAGTATTGTAGCTCTGTTGAAGAAGCCGGCTCAAAGGGAGGCAGGGTCAGCTTTTCCAATATGAAGTTGAGGTCCCAAGCTGGGACTGGTGGTTTCCGTGGGTTTTTTATATTTTTTGCCCCTCTGAGGAACTGCCTTAATAGTGAATGTGAGAATAAAGGAGGATCTGTATTGTATTGTGCAGAAATGGCTGAAGCGTGGATCTTGATGGAGGAGAAGGAAAGGCCACTGTTTAACATCTCAGCTAGGTACTGTAAAATTTGAGGTATATTTATTACTCAAGGATTCTGGCCCTTTTCTTGATTCCATGAACAAAATCGTTTCCATTTGGCGGAGTAGGCTTTTCTAGTAGAGGGTCTTCTGGCCTCCAAGATGACATCCTGCACCTCCTTGGAGAGGAGAGCCTGTTGGGAAATTAAGGAATTCTCCATGCAGCTAGATTTAGGGTTTTGAGCTGGCTGTGAAGGGTTTTGTCATTGTGCTGGGACAACAGAAGAGGGACTAGAGGTAGGATCCATGGTGGGGAGTGTGTCAGGCTCTTTAGGAGAGGATACCAGTGTTGTCGTGGCCAGTCTGGAGCAATGAGAATCATTTGTGGCCTCTCTGCTCTGGCTTTTAATAGAACTTTGGTCAGAAGAGGAAGAAGCGGGAAGGCATAGACTGTCAATGTTGCCCAATTGAAAGAGTGTGTCCACCTTCCAAGCCTGTGGATGATAGGTCCTTGAACAAAGTTTTTTCAACTGGTAATTTCTGTGGGTAGAAAATAGATCTATGTCTGGCTGTCCCCATGCCTGAGTTATCTTTGAGAAGACTTGAGGATGCAACTTCCATTCGTGTGGGTCTGTCATATTTCTGCTTAAGTTGTCTGCCAGTGTGTTTTCCTTCCCTGGCAGGAATTGTGCCTGTAGCTGAATTTGTAATTCCAGTGCTGTGTTCCATAGGGTCATGGCTTGCCTGCACAGGGGGTATGAATGAGTTCCCCCCTGTTTGTTTATGTACCACATGACTGTGGTGTTGTCTGTCCTTATCAATAGCTGGCCTGGATGCAGTAGGTCTCTGAAGGTCATGAGAGCATTTTTCATGGCTAGCATCTCCTTTTGGTGGATGTGTAGGTGCTTCTCTTTTTGGGACCATTTTCCCTGAATGCACTGATCTGCCATGTGTGCTCCCCAGGCGTAGTCTGAGGCATCCGTTGTGATGATTTGAGTTGCTTGAGGAACACAGAAAGGGATACCTGAGTTTCTTTGGCATGCTTCAGCCCACCACAAAAATTCCTTTTGAAGGCATGGAATGAGTGGTATAATTGTTTCCAAGCTGTGGCTGTGTTGAGACCATAAGTTTTTTAGGTACCATTGTAGTTTCCTCATATGCAGCTTTGCACATGGTATTAGTAGGATGCAAGATGCCATGAATCCCAGAGCCTGCAGGACTTTCCTTGCAGTTAGTCTGGTGAAAGTTGCCATTTTGTTGAAGTATTGAGACAGTTGCCCTTGTTTGTCTGGCGTGAGGTAGGCCATCTGGGTGGTTGTATTTAAGCTGGCACCCAGGAAAATTATCTGTTGAGAAGGTATTAGTTTTGATTTCTTTTTGTTCACTGTGTATCCCAGGTAGTTTAACAGTTTTATTACAAACGCCAGGTGCTGCAATAGAATGTCCTTGCTGTCCGCTTGGATCAGGCAGTCATCCAGATATGGGTAGATTTGTATTCCTTGTTGTCTGCAGAAGGCAATTACTGATGCCAGGCATTTTGTAAACACTCTGGGCGCAGTAGATAAGCCAAAGGGCAATGCAGAGAATTGGTAATGGGTTGAACCTGCAAGAAATCTGAGGTATCTTCTGCAATCTTGTCTGATAGGGACATGCAGGTATGCCTCCTTGAGGTCCAATGTTACCAGCCAAGACTCCTTGCCCAGAATGGGAAGAAGCTGCTGTAAAGTGAGCATCTTGAATTTTGGCACCTGTAGATATGTGTTTAGGATGGATAGGTCTAAGATGGGTCTCCAATCTTTGTCTTTCCTTGGTACCAGGAATAGTCTGGAATAAAAACCTTGACCTTGCTCGCTCTTTTGCAGGTACCTCTTGAATCACTTTCATATCCATGAGAGCGGAAATTTGTCTTTGTGCCTCTGCCCTTTGATTTTGTGGCAGGTTTGGCAAGCCTCTCATTTTTGGAAGGGTGTGAAAGTGGAACCTGTAGCCTCTGTCTATGATGTCCAAAATCCATTTGTCTTTTGTAACAATGTGCCAGTTTTTTGAAAATAATGCCAGTTTTCCGCCCAAAGGTGCTGCCATTAAAGCTTTGTTTGGCAGGCATAGGGGGAAGTCATTGTGTCTGTTTTCTAAATGACTGTGATCTATCTTCTACACCCCTTGGGGCTGGTGCTTGCCACTGTCTAGCTCTGTAAGATCCTTGAGGTTGTCCTCTACCCCTTGGGCGTCTGCATCTGCCCCTTTGAGGTCTGTCCGTGGCTGGAAAGGACCAATTTTTTGAAGGCCAGTTTCTGCTGAAGCATGGAGGTTGTACCTGCAAAAAATCTTTCACTGTTTGCATAGATTTCGCTTTTTCCTCCATTTTCTTTAGTACCTCCTCAGCTTTAACACCAAACAATACATCTTTCTGAAGTGGTGCATCTAATAACTTTGCTTTGACATGATCTGGTAAGGTTTGCTCTTTGAGCCAAGCATGTCTACGTATAACAGACCCCGTGACAGCAGCTCTACATGAGGCCTCTAAAGCATCAAAACCACACTGCAAGGTATATTTACCCACTTGCTCTGCTCCATGCAGCAAATCCTGCAACTCTTTCAAATCTGGTTGTTCCGTTTGTGTCATTTTGCTTTTCATCTGAGATAACAAAAACTGTTGGTACTTTAACATATGAAATTGACAGTTTAATGCCTTCATGGTTAAAGTGGCAGATGTATACACCTTTTCCCCCCACCTTTCTAATGCTCTGGAATCTCTCTGAAGGTAAAGGGTTTTTAGCAGTAGAGGCCTTTATTCCCTTGGGACCCTGTGAAATTGTTTCTGGGTCAGCAGTATGGCTTTTATAAAGGAACTGGTGAGAATCAGGAACCCAGTAATACCTGTCTGGTTTAACAGGGGCTGGAGGTAAAGAATCTGGATTAAGACTGGCTTCTGCATACACATCATCCAAAATATCTAAAACAGGAGGGATAGCCAGGGGCCTATGCTGGGGGAGCAGTAGAAATTCCCTGAGCCTTTTCTTGGAATCTGAGTAATCTTGGCCTTCCCAGTGGAAGTGCTCCTTCAATGTATGCAGGGTTTCCCCAAAAGAGTAGTCCTCAGGGGGGGAGACCGAGGGAATAGACTCCTCAGCATCAGAGTCTTCAAAAGGGGAATAGGCATAATCCTGATCCTCAGAATGGTCTGAGGTAATAGAAGCCTGGTCTGAGGAAGGGTAGTCTTCCTCCAGTCTGGGTCTGTTGTCAGAGGGGGGTTGAGAACCCTTGATGAGAATGATCAAATCCTCAGCCATTTTAAGCATCTGCTTTTTAGGCATGGGGCCTTGAGAGGAGGCCTGAGGACCCTGTTTTTTAGTTTTCAAGGCAGCTTTAGATTTGGTGCAGGATTTAATAGAGAAGGTGGAAGGCCTGAAGATGCCTTCAGAAGTGGCAGGCCTCACTAAATTTTCAGTTTCCCCGCCTAGAGTGACGTCGGTATCTGCAGTGGGAATGGAGCCCGAGGAGCCTGCGACCTCGGGTACTGAAGTCACCGGTAAAATAGTTTCATCGGCAATCAGGGGCTGCATAGGCGCCTCGCTGAGAACCGGAGAACCGGTAGTCGGCCTAAGCGTGGTCTCAGTACTCGGTGCAGACCTCGGATGTCGGTCCTTGTCTTTGCGTCTTTTGCTTAAAACTGGTGCCGGTGTATCCGACGACATGATATAATTAAATTTTTTGCCAAAATAATGAAGGACGAACTCCGCCCGGCGCTTAATAGTGCGCTTGTTGAACCTAGCACAAAAACGGCAGGCCGAGACATCGTGATCTGGCCCTAAGCAAGGTATACAGAAAGAATGGAAATCCTTATGCGGTATTTGCTTCCCACAAGAAATGCAATTATTAACTTTGTCTGACATCGGTCTGAGGCAAGAAAAGTTTCCCCAATGGGGTACTTAGCTTTAAAGAAGACTTCGGCTGAAATACTTTCGTAAATCTCAGGAGCTGGCCGACCGGCACTTGTGAACTGCTTCTGCTTCGGGCACCGCGCGGCAAGAAAAACTGAAGAAAATGGAGTCGGCTGCCTCTTTTATACCCCTGCCGCACTGACATCAGGGAAGAAGTGACAACAACCGACGCCGGACCTAGACTTTGGAATTTGGCCGACCGAGGACCCGCCTGACGGCAGGATAACCCATCTGTAATGACTGCAGCTGTATGCACGATGAACATCAATGGTTTCACTGTAAAGCCATAACTACTTGCCCAATCAAAACTCACTAATAAAAGCCTCAAAAATAATGGTGGCACTGTAAATCTTTATCTCTGTGCACAATAGGAACTCACTAATAAAAGCCTCAAGAATAACAGTGGCAACATAAATCCCTGACTCTATGCAGAATAGGACATCGCTGATAAAAACATCAAGAACAATGTTTGTACTATAAATCCTTAACTCTGTGCACAGTAGGAATTCATTAATAAAAGCCTCAAGAACAGTGGTGGCACAGTAAATCCCTAACTCTGTGCACAATCAAAACTCACAAATTAAGGCCTCAAGAATAATAGTGGCATTGTAAATCCCTAACTCCATGCACAATCTAAACTCATAAATAAAGGCCTCAAGAATAATTGTGGCACAGTAAATCCCTAACTCTGGGTACAATAGGAAATCACTAATAAAAGCCTCAAGAATAATAATGCCATTGTAGATTCTTATCTCTGAGCACAATAGAAACTCACTAATAAAAGCCTCAAGAGTATTGGTGGTATTGCAAATCCTTATCTCTGTGCACAATAGGAACTCACTAATAAAAGCCTCAAGAATAACAATGGCAACATAAATCCCTAACTGTGCAAAATAAGACATCACTGATAAAAACTTCAAGAGCATTGTTTGTACTATAAATCCTTAACTCGGTGCCCAGTAGGAGTTCATTAATGAAAGCCTCAAGAACAATGGTGGAAATGTAAGTTCGTAACTCTGGGCACATTTGAAATTCACTAATAATGGCCTCAAGAACGATGGTGGCACTCTAATTCCCTAACTCTGGGCACAATAGGAACTGCCATATAAAAGCCTAAAACTTGTAGGCAAAGTCTCACCAGCAGTGATGGTAAATATATAAATGCTTGGTAGGTTAACAGAGCATTATTTCAGATGCTGAATTGCTGCAATACTTGAGTATATAGCCAAGCTGTCTGTATGGCTGAGCTGCAATAGAGACAAATACTGCCATCAGTTATTGGGCAGTAACTAACAGTCTTTCAGGTATTAATAAATTCCACTGAATTGAAAAAAAAGTAACCGACTAATTAAGAAGAAACTGAAAATGGATTGAAAAGATGTTTCTTCAGTCAGCTCTGACTGTGCAAGGTATTTGACTCAAAGAAATGCAGATAATGTGCAAAGAACTTCAGCAGATGTAGTAACTCTAGAAAAAAGTGAACAATCTGAAGAAGAAGAAAAAAAAACAAGAAACTTGGTATTCAGCATTTCACAGTATGTAAATACATAAAGGATATTGCTGATAGCTAAGGAGGGAACTTTTCGGCTGCACTGTGGAATTTTAACATGATTCTCTACTGCCATGACTGCACAGAAAGAGTTCCCATACTGCCAGACGTCTTCTAGTGATGTCATAGAATATAACAAACTAAAAGGGCATTCACATCCACCAAGTTCTCTTGTTGAATGACTGATTGCATGGAGATAGTTAGTTTAATAGTCAGATATGGTCCTTTTCAATTACCTGATTAACAAGTTTATAATGCAAAGTTCCTGTAATCACGGCTGCACAGGTAAAAACCACACTCTCCAAAGCCAAGAACACAGCATCCATGGGACCTGACAACATCCCAGGCTGCTTTCTACATGAACTACAGAATGAACTGGCACCCCATCTAAGCACCATGTTCAATCATAGCCTCACCTCAGGCTTTGTGCCCACTGAACGGTGCACAGTGACGGTTACCCCACTCCACAATGGGGGAGCCACCACAGACCCTGGGAACTACCGCCCCATTAGCCTAACGAGCCTGGTCTGCAAGGCCATGGAATGTATCATCATGGAACTTATAAACATAAACAAAGACATTGGTAATCTCCAAACTCTGGACCCCACCCAATTTGGGCTGTAAAAGGCAGATCATGTTTCCCAAACCTGATTGACTTCTTTGAAGCAATGTGAAAGAGTATCCTTTGGAAAGTCAGACACCCCTGTGAATTACTACATAGATGATACACCCCTAAGAGTAGACCCACTGGTTAGGGACGTGAGACTTGCCCTTTTTGAAAAATTAATTTTTATTGTATTTACTATGGTGCTGCTTATTGTGATGGATTTGAAGTCTTCTTAAGACACTCAGTCTTGCTGGCTGGATTCTGCTGAAATCAAAGTCTGGTTATAGTTGCATTCAGTCTGTTGCATACAGAAACTTGCAGAATATACACTGATGAGAGAATATACTTTGCAGCATCAACTCAGAGCAGTAACAAATAACTTTTTATAATAAACCACACGGACTAACGTTGCTGCTTCAGGTACTGTTCTACTTTACTTCTAATATAGTATGATGTGAGAGATATAACATTTACCTCAGGACAAATGTGTCCCTATCAATACCCCTAACATAACTGGATTTAATACAGACTTTATATACATTTTTAGTTAAACGCATACCCTCTTGGTTTTGGAAAGATACTGCCTTGATGACGCAAATGCTGACACATCTGTTCTTATGCAAATGCTGATAAGTGCAGAAAAGCATATTTTTAAGGAAACACCTTGTGGATAAACTTTCTTAGAAAAGCATATTTTTAAACTTTCTTAGAAAAGCATATTTTTCAAGAAAACGCCTTGTGGATAAACACATGTCCTGTTGTCCATTCTTTAAAGAAAGCAGATTAGATTTTTTCTGATATATCCTGTCTTTTTTTTACATTCTTGCCAAGTCTGTAAGAAGTCAGCTTTCTTGATGTGTGTGTAATACACTTATAAGCAAGTTCCTTATTTTTTAAGCCACAGTCATTTAGTATGGATGCTAATCACATATTACTAAACTCTGTTTCTACATTTAAGCAAGCTTTATCTTATTCCTTATTTATGTTGCATATTTGTAGCAAAGTTACTTTCAACCTTAAAACCTTGTTGAGCATAATCTTACACTTTTACCATCATGTGTCTGCTGCTCTTGTAAGGAAATCATTCTATATTGCAGAACTTACAAACAAGGGTATGGTACACAGGTCCAAAGATGCTATTGATCTCCAGTACTCAGCCTTCATTATACCTGTCATTGAATGCAATTCTCCATTCAGTATGTATGTTACCAGGATTATGCAACAAGTGGAATGCCCACAGAGATTCCTAAGAAAAACTACAAGCTGTTAACAACAAGGAGTATGCATATTGCCTTAATGCCTCTCCTTCAGACTACTGAGAAGTGATCTATGCCTGTATAACAAGGCATCATCTGATCCAGTAATGATGGACTTACTGCACAGTCACAAGTCTAACAGAATTAGAAATACCCGCACAACAGACCTAAATCTAGTTTGCAACATAAACAGAACATGTTGGAGTGACAGGTATGTCTCAGGGACTACTCCTACTCTGGAACGGCTTTCCATCTATGTGGAGCAGAATTTATTGCAACCTTACTCAAACACAACTTATACAAATTGACGGAGAATCAAAAATTTACAATTCTCTACCACATTAACACAGGTATATGCCCTGGGTAATGTATTCTACCATTTACAAATGGGAAATATGGCTGGGCTTAAACTACATGCCCCTGGGTAAATTATCATGCCATTTACAAATGGAAAAACATAGCTAGGCTTAAAAATGCCTATGAATGTATGAACATGAGGACATTGATGCTTGCATGAACAGCAGCAATAATTCAGCAGCATAAGCTAATGGCAGGCATCAGACCCAGTGTCTGCAATGCTGCATATCACAGCCATCTGTATCACAGGAGGAGGTAGAGAACCTGACATACTACCAACTCAATGCAGAGCTGGATCATGGTGAAATGGGACCCTAGGCAGGGTAATGGATTGAAGCCTCCCCTACACAAAGCTTCCCATCTATCCCTGCAGCCATGACATTGTTCCATTACTTGGCTATTTCTCCGCAATTATTGTAAACACTGTTCATACCTCTCAGTGTGCTTACTGTTTTTTGCTTTACTTCTACAATGATTAAAGATTTTTGGATTTAATTTAAACTTTTATTTAACATTTTATAGCACAAATACTGATAGACATTTGCTAAATAAAGCAATGCAGTCTCACAATGAAAACAGACTTAGCATTAAAACTTCTCTGCCCTTGAAACTCACATTCATTGAAATGGCATTGAAACTAACATTCAAAGAAAATGCATCTGGCCAGTGGTGGATAAAATTTATCTTTGGGCAATTTTCAAATCATAAGCCCCTTGCACACATTTTTAGAACCATGCAAACATGCAAGAGTTCTTTGATTCACCTTCCTGATTATATTAAATTATATTCCTTGTGTAATACACTGCCACTTGTTAGAGGCTGTTTTAAATTTATAGTTTTGAACATTTATCCAGTAAGGAATGAAACAAAATGTATGAACCAATAATGACAAAACTGCCCAACTCAGAAAGTTACAACCATAAAAGGCCACTCAAACTTCTGGCATTTCAATCTACCAATATCAGTCAATATGCACAATCTCTGCAGAAGTAAGTCATCTGGATAATTCCACATTAAAAAGACGTGTAACTAATGAAGAGGTTGCTGCTGGCAAACAACTTTATATTTCAGTGTTTCATCTGCAAATCCAGTGCCTGCTGCACTTGAAGAATAAATTGCCTATGTTACCTAAAATATGGTAAGCTGGTAATATTACAATAGGGAATAGATGGCAAACTGAAAACAGGTTCATAGCTACGAGGCATTTCATCCAAAGGAGGACATATTCAGAACTGGAACACCTCATCCCCCTTAAAGTACAACCCAGTATCTGCAATCTATCTATATCGTGTGGAACACAGCCTACAACCTTCTGCATCAAAAGCAAGCATGCTACCTGCATGCTACCTCCATTCCATAGCATAATATTGATACCATTTTCTAAACAAAACAATTGTACATTGTAAACAGACTTAGCATGAGCAGCAGTAAACTTCTCTCCCCTTGAAACTCAAAATTCCTTGAAAATGCACTTACAACTCAATTCTCTGAAAAATGCACTTGAAGCTCAGTTTCTTGAAAAATGCAGATTGGTATTTGGGGTAAAGGATTCAGGCTATTGTTTCCTATAAATAAGGCACAGGGTTCGAGCCTGAGCAAATAACTATCCACCTGCTATCCCTAACTAGGGAATTTTACACGCACAGTCATGCACCTACCTACCATACCTCCTAACCTCTTAGTGCAAGAAATCTGGACAAAACCTAAAATTATGGAGGAGGAAGGCCCAAAAATAGGGACACATTTTAAATATTGCACTTTTGAACTTAGAAAGTTGCTAGAATAATAGGATGTGTGTTAATATGCATTTTTCTAAGGAATATTAAGTCTGAAACTCAAATGTCTGTCATTATTTTGTAACTTTAATCCTCAATGATTTTCCAGAAAATCATAAATTTTATGAGAAACAGACCAAAAATATGGACAGTTGAAAGTTATGCTACCTACATACACACAAACACACACACACACACACACACACACACACACACACACACACACACACACACACACCTACCTCTACACATGCACCTACTTACCTATCTACCTCTTATACATGCTCCTACCTATCTACCTCTTACACACACACTCACACACACCTACCTACCATACCTCTTAACCTCTTAGTGTAAGGAATCTGGACAAAACCTACAATTATGGAGGAGGAAGGCCCAAAATAGGGAGAGATTTTAAATATTGCTCTTATGAACTTAGAAAGTTGCTAGAATAACAGGATTTGTGTTAATATGCTTTTTTCTGATGGCTATTAAGTCTGAAACTCAAATGTGTGTCATTATTTTGTAACTTTAATCCTCAATGATTTTCCAGAAAATCAGAAATTTTATGAGAAACAGACCAAAAATATGAGGCAAAAATATGGAAAGTTGAGAGTTATGCTACCTACCTACATCTTACACACACACCTACCAATCTCTTATACACACACACACACACACACACACACACACACACACACACACACACACACACACACACACACACACACACACATCTACCTTTTACTTGTCCATTCATGGTTCGCAGGCCAAAGTCCAGATGTCTTCCTGTATTCAAATTCCACACTTGTGGAAGACAAAGATTTAAGCACGTCGCACAGATGCAACAGGTGTATGTGTGAGTGGATGCAAAAAAAAAAAAAACACATACCTTTTTCTCTTTTTTAAATTAAAAATAAATTAATCTCTTAGCCAGTGAGCCCTCTCCCAGCCAGTGGGGTCCCCTTCCAAAACAGTGGGCCCTAGGTGACTGCTTTGGCAATCTAGTGCTGGATTTGGTTCTGGCTCAAGGGCCAGCAGACTGTTGACTATTTCTATATGGAGAAGAACAATGTAAGGGACAAAGCCAAGCTGTGCATCCCATAAGCAAAATCAGGGTGAAATCCATTGTATGCCCATTCCTGTAGATACTAAGGTAAGTGCAGTTTTAACGATCATTGCTACATGTGACTTTCTAGAAAAGTCATTTACTGAGATCACTCTAGTTTACTGCAGGCATCAGCTTTTCAAGTCCTGAATCCATTCCTCAATGCCATGCTGCAGCATGTGGAGGTACACATCTACTTCCCCAAAATTAAAAGATGAGGTCAGTTTTTCCATAAGGCATTATATATAATAGATTCACGTACCACAAAGGCATGACATTTTCTAAGGTTCTCATATCTGGGGCACACCCAGCTTGGGTGTATGGCATTTCAGCAAAATGTCATTGCACTGAATGACAGGTCATTGATAACAAAACATCCATCTTCAAAAGATCGAATAACAAAAAAAAAAAAAGGAAACTTTGCAGGGTAGCAAGGCTCCCTACATCATCTATGTTTGGCAAGCTGTGCACCACACATCCTCTGATAAATATAAATTCCAGCTCAGTCCAATCAGCTGATTTTTTGATCAGCTGTACCAGGTTTTCCTTACTTCAACAAAATCTCTTGTAAATGCAATGTTGCTTACACCATCTTATACCTAATATTCCTGTAATGGTATTTCTTACAGGTTCTTCTGCCTAGTAAGTACAAACACAAGCTAGACAGACAGGGATGCATATATATATATATATATATATATATATATATATATATATATATATATATATATATATATATATATATATATATATATATATATATATATATATATCAGAACATGTTGCTTGTGGTTTAATTTCTCTAAGTCCTTTGGGTTTCTAATACCTTGATGGGAATGGACACTGATTCTAAGTCAGTGTATGATTAAAGTTCACGAAATTAGCATTGTTTCAGTCTTTGATGTTAGCCAAAAGTGCTCTTCACAACACCCTCAATGTGCCCAGAAATGACTCATGGAATTCATATGGAGTTACATGTATTGCACCCTGCGAATCCACTTATTAGTGCAGTACCTCTGTAAGGGGTTTACAATGATAGCCCTGCAACAACGGACTTGAGCAACACTAGGTTGGTTTACCCTGCACCAGCTCTAGGAGTTGCGCAGACTACTCGGAGTCCGCAGAATGTAAATGGATTAAACAGGCAAGCTTCCTCGGGGCTTATTGGACTCCCTGATCGTTCATGTTGGTTAAAGGAGCAACCAATGCTTAAGCAAACTATGCATTCACATTTTCAGGGACAACCGGCTGGGGGAAGCATTTCATTAACCTCTAAATTGAAAACATTAGACTACAAACTGCTAAAAATTAAAAAGCTGCAGTTAGAGGTTAATTATTTTAGTGAATGCACTAAGGAGAGCATTGTATCTAAAGGTCTCCGGTCCTGGCAATACCCTACAGGGCTTGAGGCAGGGTCTGCTTTCCATTTAGAACTTGTCCATATGTTTAATAAACATGGTTTAGAATTGATCGATTTGATGTGTAAACATTATAAGAGTACTATAGGCAGCCTGGCATCAGAGATTGCTGAATTGGATACTGCAATAAAATTAGACTGTGATTTTCCTTGTTACCACTTCGACTACAAGAGAATGTTCCAAAAATGAAGAAAAAGGAAAACGAATCCAGGCCAACACAGGTTTATTAACGAAACACACTCGAAGGTTTACCTAGGTTTCGTCCACATAGGACTTCTTCAGAATACTGAAGTCACAATTAAAAACCATGTATATATATATACAACGCCCATCAATCCAATTAAACAATTAAACAAAATTAATCAAATTTAAAGGTATACACATTGTCACTGCATACTATAAAATGCCTACAATAGATACATAGAATGCAAACAACTTTTGAAGATTCTGTTTAATACTGCCTACTAGATAATCCGTAAATGAGACAAAAACGCTGTCTCTAGCTATGTTCTCAGTATCAGTGAACCGGACCCGGACAAGTGAGGATAAATTTAAAAGGTTTATTTAAAACACATACAAGATTAAAACAATTCGGTTAAGCGCTTTCATCTATAGTATAGACTTCTTCAGAACAATCATAAAACACTTTGGTAACGTTTAAAAAGACTTTTTGGCGCCAAAAGCTACCAATTAATTCAGTTAAAGTGCCAGTGTATATAGAATTTCGTTAAACATGATTTATATAACTAATGCACGTAAAATGACAAAGAAAATATGACTAAAAGCTTCAGCATATTGTATATATGATGTACAAGTTATAATCTATCTATAACCTTGCAAATCAAGACATAAATATTACAAAAAATGAACATAATAATATTCTCAAGACAATACTTGGCTATTATAGTACCTTATAAAACTACATAAAATGATATATGCTTATATGATTATGTATCTAACCATGAAACATACTGATAATGCCACAATTCATAATGCCACATTTCATTAATAATTACTTTAGTCAAATAATTATATTATTTACATAAGCTGCAGAATAGATCCTATCGAAATGTGTTCATTAATACCAGGGAATTTGGTGGCATTCGTTTTTATTTGCCACACACATTCTCTTTTGCTCAACTGAGCTTTATAATTACCTCCCCTGGGTGAGATGTATACTTGGTCAATAATAGCAAATTTAAATTTGTGTGCTTCATCATATTTAATAATATGTCTAGACAATGCATTATTTGTGTCCTTCACCCTAATCTTATATAAATGTTCATATATTCGTTTCTTGAACTGTCTCTCAGTCTTTCCAATGTAGAATACCGGACATACCTGACACTTGGCTAGATAAATAATATTTTTGCTATTACAATTACCCTTTTTAAAGGCAACATATGTCCTATTTATATCATCTAACTTTATACCACATACCTCATTAATCGTAAAACATTGCTTACAAGCCCCACATTTTCTAGTGTACATATTATCTTGTATGTTTTGATACTTTTGCCTGTTCAATAATTTCTTAATATTCATATTCATTTTATACACATAACATGGTTTTGTTCCTAATATATGAGTAATTTCATCATCCCTTAAGAAATTATACCAACCATTTTCTATAATATTCCTAACTCCAGTCACAAAAGGAGAGTATGTTAAAACACATACCCTACTAAATTCACCATCTTTTTTGATAGTCCTACTATTGAGACTACATTTATCATTACCTAAAACAGGTAAAATTTATTACCCCACTCCTTTATAACATATGCTGAAATATCATTCAATAAATGTGCTGGATATCCTCTATTCATAAACATATTTTTTATATTATTTATTTCTTTAACCATATTATCAAAATCAGATGTCATTCTGGCGACACGTATACATTGCCCCTTATATATATTTCTTAGTATATGTCTAGGATGGCAGCTAGAAAATTCTAAATATCCATTTGAAAAGGTTTGTTTTCTATATATTTCAGACTGGAAACCTGTATCACTATGTCTAACATAGGTGTCAAGATACGCTATTCCTTCCATATTAATATTGTATGTAAATTTTAAAAAATTACTCGTCATGTTAAGATAGGCTAAAAACTCATTAAGTTTTTCCATGGGACCATCCCATAATAGGAACATATCATCCAAAAATCTAGTGTAGTAAGAAATATACTGAAAAAAATCACAGTTAAATATATGATGATGTTCCCATTCTAACATTACAAGATTAGCAAATATGGGGGCACATGCTGCCCCCATAGCCACACCATTGGTCTGTCTATAGTACTCACCTTCATAGTATATATAATTATGTGCTAGTACTAGTCCCATCATATCAGTTAATAAGTTAATTCTATCCCAACTTAAATTGGAAAGTCGTCTCAAACTTTCACAAAAATACTCTAATCCCTGTTCTTTAGGGATACACGAGAATAGATCTATGACATCTATTGTTACATAAATCAAATTCTTTTTCCATTTGTCCTTGGATAGATGAGACAAAAACATCCATGAGTCTTTGACTACATGTGGTGTCTGTTCATATATATGCTTAGCCAATATGTCTATTACCACCCCTATATTGAACGTCTTTGACCTACTACCAGATATAATAGGTCTAAAAGGGGGGTCGATAATGTCTTTATGTACCTTAGGAATACCCACAATTGTTGCTAATATGGGATATTCAGTACACATGAAATTATACATATCTATTGTAATCCTACTATCCACTAAATATTCATCTAACGCCAAATCTATTTTTTTATGTCCTATTTGAATTTCATTAAAAGACACTATTTCATAGTTACCTGAATCCACCAAAATTCTTTGTACTTTATTTATATAGTCAAAGGTGTTGTATATCACTATACCTGCACCTTTATCAGGCTTCATTATTCTAATGTCTCTATTCCATATAAGTTCATATAAACATTTACGTTCTTTTTCATTCAGATTATCTGTATAGATATTCTTCTTTACTGTCCTATTGTACTCATGCACATCTGAGCATACTTGCTCCTCAAATTTTGATACCTGCTTATTTGTTGGAGGAATAAATGTGCTTTTCTTTCTAAATTCACATAGCTTGTCTTTACTCAAGGGATTATCCTTGAATAAAATCGCTAGGTTTAATTTACGGCAAAACATCTTAATCTGTATAATAGTATCTACCACATTTAGTTTCTCTGCTGGTATATATTTAAAACCTTTTTGAAAAAGTGAAATATGTTCTTCTTTTACTTCAAAGCTAGTATAATTAAATATTTTTAAATCATTACATTCTAATATTTTTGGTAGTTTATCTTCCATAGTCGTCTGACCTTTAAATAATGTAGAGTCATTGTTACCTAATGAGACAAATGACTGATTTTCTACATTTGTGTACCTGTTATTAATAGTCATCATCGGTACTGTTTCTTCCTTTGATAACTGTTCTTCTGGTGTGGTGTAAAATACCGCCCCCCTTGAAAATTCATATCTGTTTGTTTATACTCAGTTAATGTTCCTTCCCCATCATTGACATGTATTTGTTCAGGCTGCTTTTTCCATATATATGCTTTATTATCATGATACTGTTGTATGTCTCTTTGTATCTTTCTCTGTTTCCTTTCATATATTTTCTCAGCCCTAGTATCTGCAATCCTGTATTGTTTCTCATATAAATCCTTCCACTGAGGAAACAATAAATCAGTGACTATATCATTATTTAACTTATCAAGTTCTTTTATCAAACCGCTTAATTTTTCATCATTTTTCTTAATAATGAGTTCCATATATTTTATACCATAGCTATCAAATAATTTATTAAATTCTATCTGCGTATCATAATCTAAGCACACACCCATGGGTAGTTTAAAAAACCTTAGTCCCATAGGGACAATGCCTAATGCTATACATTTAGATAGATAAGCATTATCAATTTTAATACTTTTAACTGCTAATAACATTTTACTCATACTGAAAATCATGTCTTTCACTGTACCTTTTGTATTAATATATGTCTTCATATTTAATTTCACACTCTCATTATATTTGTTAGTGTCCACAAAATCATATTCACTGTTTAAAAAATTGTCCAGCTTATTAACAGTATTTTGCTGTTGTACTGAACCAGTAGTCTGTATGCCTCTAGGGCTAGAAGTATTTAACACAGTACCTTGCAAATATTGAGGTTTACTATTGTATTTAGCCGTTGCTGCATATGTCTTAACTGGCATCAGTCTCTTCGGACGAGCGCCCATACGTTCATGCTCTTCATCCACTTGAAACAACGAAAAATCAAAAGTAACATCAGGTGTACAGTCTTGTAACCCCGTTTCCAACACATTTGAAGTTTCTTTAATATTTTTAGAACTAATGGTAGGCTCACCCTGTCCATTGGGGATATCCAAACTGTTCATATTAGATTCGCTGTTAGTATGAAACAAGTTCTGCTTTGCAGCAGTACTATTATCGGCTTTCCAGTCAAGCAGTGTCTTTTGTAATTGGCCAACTACGTCTGTTAGCCTAGAAACATTGTCTTTCAACAAGTTCAGTTCAGTTTTAAGATGACAAACCTCGTCCTTATCCGATAAGGTCACTGTCACTTCTGGAGTACCATCCATAGCTGCACTACAATTGCATCCAATGAAGAACACCAACTAGATAATCCGTAAATGAGACAAAAACGCTGTCTCTAGCTATGTTCTCAGTATCAGTGAACCGGACCCGGACAAGTGAGGATAATTTTAAAAGGTTTATTTAAAACACATACAAGATTAAAACAATTCGGTTAAGCGCTTTCATCTATAGTATAGACTTCTTCAGAACACTCATAAAACACTTTGGTAACGTTTAAAAAGACTTTTTGGCGCCAAAAGCTACCAATTAATTCAGTTAAAGTGCCAGTGTATATACAATTTCGTTAAACATAATTTATATAACTAATGCACGTAAAATGACAAACAAAATATAACTAAAAGCTTCAACATATTGTATATATGATGTACATGTTATAATCTATCTATAACCTTGCAAATCAAGACATAAATATTGTGAAAAAATGAACAATAATAATCTCAAGACAATACATGGCTATTATGGTACATTATAAAACTACATAAAATGATATATGCTTTTGTAATTGTAAATCTAACCATAAAACATCCTGATAATGCCACAATTCAAAATGCCACATTTCATTACTAATTACTATAGTCAAATATTTATATTATTCACATAAGCTGCAGAATAGATCCTATCGAAATGTGTTCATTAATACCAGGGAATTTGGTGGCATTCGTTTTTATTTGCCACACACATTCTCTTTTGCTCAACTGAGCTTTATAATTACCTCCCCTGGGTGAGATGTATACTTGATCAATAATAGCAAATTTGAAATTGTGTGCTTCATCATATTTAATTATATGTCTAGACAACGCATTATTTGTGTCCTTCACCCTAATCTTATATATGTGTTCATATATTCGTTTCTTGAACTGTCTCTCAGTCTTTCCAATGTAGAATACCGGACATACCTGACACTTGGCTAGATAAATAATATTTTTACTATTACAATTACCCTTTTTAAAAGCAACATATGTCCTATTTATATCATCTAACTTAATACCACATACCTTGATGCTGATGAACTGATACTGAGAATATAGCTAGAGACAGCGTTTTTGTCTCATTTACAGATTATCTAGTTGGTGTTCTTCATTGGATGCAGTAATACTGCCTACTAAACTAAATAAAAATTTAAATATATGAATATAAATATATATAAGTAGAATATATAATTAATTGTTGCTAAAAATCTATACAACTATAACAATGATAAATATATTGTAACATAAAATATTATATGAGTGAAAAATGTATATAAAAATGTGTATGTAGAGATGTATGTATATAAATAAAAATGTTTAAGTAAGAAATAAATAAAAAATACGAAATACTAAAACCATAATAATGTTTGCACTACCGCCCTAAAATATGCTTCAATTTAAGATAGGGCTTAATAGAACTAAACTCGTTGATACCAGGATAATTGTGTGCATTTAATCTCAGCTGCCACCTTAATTCACAAACATCCAAGTGAGCATCTGTAATCCTACCTTGGAGGTCAATCCTAACCTGCTGTAAAACACAAAACTTAAAAGAGTGACCAATGTTGTCAATTAAATGTCTAGCTAGGGCATTAGTAGTTTTGAGATGTTTCATATCCAAAAGATGTTCCCTTACCCTATCCTTAAAACATCTACTAGTTTTTCCTACGTAAAATGCTTCACAGTCCTGACACTTGGCAAGATATACCACATTATTAGTATGACAGTCAAAGTGACCTGTGACTGAAACAAAACAATGATTGATGTTGAAACTCTTACCGGTTGTTAAAATACAAGAACAGACCTTACACCTACCACATTTAAATGTGCCAGAAGGCCTATTACTGAAGAACCTACTAGACATTGAACAACGTTCAAACATATCCTTAAACGAAAAATCCTTACGATAAATGAACGTAGGGTTATTGTAAAAATGTGACTTAAATTCATGGTCCATCTGTAGGAAACCCCAAACTTTATTAACTATTTTCTTAATCATGTCAGAGTCCCCATTGTATGTTGAAACAAACAATAACGGCTTAACGGTCAAAAACTGTGACCTGTTAGTTGATTCAGGTTTTTGATAAACAGGTCCCCCTGCACCTATTATAGGTTGATAAAAACCTGCCTCCCTTTTACCTCTGATTTCCTTAAAAACATCCTTACATAAACTCTCAGGATATCCTCTGTTCAAAAATAGAGAGATCATAAAATTTAGTTCTTCCACAAATTCACTGAAATCACTAACCATTCGGGCCGCTCTGACCATCTGTCCCTTAATAATAGCCCTTTTCTGATGTTTAGGATGCCAACTGTCAAACTGTACGTAAGAATTAGAAAAAGTTGGTTTCCGAAATATATTAGACTTAATTAACCCACTATCTCTATCAATAGTTAGTCTAACATCCAAATAAGTGATTGACTGTGTGCTGAACTCATGGGTGAAATTCAAAAACCAAACAGTATTATTTATATAATGTAAAAATGCTTCCAAAACCACAGTATCACCTTCCCAAATGATAAATATATCATCCAAAAAGCGTGAATAAAATTTGACATACTTGTAAAACTCACTATAAAATAAATAATGCTCTTCCCAAAAGGCCATGATGTAATTTGCATAAATCGGGGAGCAAGCTGCCCCCATGGCTACCCCATTTATATACATTTTTCACTAATATAATATTTTATGTTACAATATATTTATCATTGTTATAGTTGTTGTATAGATTTTTAGCAACAATTAATTATATATTCTACTTATATATATTTATCTTCATATATTTATATTTTTATTTAGTTTAGTAGGCAGTATTAAACAGAATGTTCAAAGGTTGTTTGCATTCTATGTATCTATTGTAGGCATTTTATAGTATGCAGTGACAATGTGTATACCTTTAAATTTGATTAATTTTGTTTAATTGTTTAATTGGATTGATGGGCGTTGTATATATATACATGGTTTTTAATTGTGACTTCAGTATTCTGAAGAAGTCCTATGTGGACGAAACCTAGGTAAACCTTCGTCTGTGTTTCGTTAATAAACCTGTGTTGGCTTGGATTCGTTTTCCTTTTTCTTCATTTTTGGTTCGTTGTGGAGGTTTGGTTCTTGGTTTGGATTTTGTTATGGAGAACGAATGTTCCTTGACCAGCATTATGGATTTATTACAACGAATTAATGTTCAACTAGAGGAACATTCCATTCAAATTAAAAGCCTTACTGAGAGACATTTGCCTACATCTATTTCACCTTCGTTGGGGAGTTTAGGCATGCCAATTAACAACCCATCACACAGGTACTGTGCCGGTTACAACTGATTGTAATGTTCCCCCATTGTTTAATGGGAATGTTAAGGAAGTGCATTTTGACATTGGTAACACGCAGCCAATTGGACTTAACACTGCCTATTGGAAATCCAAAAGTTTTAATTTTGCTTCTGACTGCGAACCCATTAATCAAAACAATGTTATTATGGGTAAAACTTTGGCTGAATTACTGAAAGAGTTTGAGCACAAACTGTTTAAACTGAAGAGAACCCAGCTTGAAAACAGCTATTTAACTAGAAATATTGAGTTGGGGATGGTACCGAAAGGACTGAGAGTGTGGAGATACCCGAATGGGGTCGATGGCAATAAACCTATGTTGGATGAATTACATGATATTTTTAACAAGACTGGGTTAGACATTATGAATATAATGGTCAAATATAATAATATTAATATTGAAGCATTTGTTGCTGATTTAGAGTCTATCAATGAAAGCATTGTTCAAGATTTATTGTTCGATTGCTACTACACTAATTACACTAATATTATTAAGGACATTGACAATAGTTGTGTTTCAATATTTAATAAGAAATCACAAAAAATTAAGAGGGATATGAAGATTTACGAAGCTGGTAGCGTTTACCCCAAATCTAATAGGGATTCACGTCGACATTCTACTCGAGGAGGAACATCCAATTGTCTGAAGGAAGCTTGTGGCGTCATGATGTCAGAGGTTAATCCAGAAGTTAGTTGTGGCTCCGAGGATGAATGCCCTTTAGAGGATGGTGTAAGGCGTTCGAAGAGGATTCGGAACAGGGAACCATCCTCCAACGACGAGAACGACGTGGGACGTTTGGGGACACGACCCAAAGTTGGGCGCCACGGGTTCAACGCTCAGCAAGGGGCTTGGAAGCCACGCAGCTAAATTTTTCCCTTTGTTATCTGGGTATAACATCACTAGGCTGCGGGGACGAGTGCAATTTACATGTGTCAGCCGGAGATAACAGCGTTTTTCATGGTGCATTTTATTTAACGCCAAATTCACCATTCGTAGTTGTCAATAACTATTGTCGCCCAGGCTGTCAATTTGAAATTTCGAATTGTGGAAAGTGTGAGGTGAGTGGGGGAGCCATTTCAGCAGTTGACACCACTAGGGATGTGGTTGCTGGACATGCGAGGCATGAAAGTTCTCTGAATGCTTGTGGGTTCAGTCCAAAGTGTATTTTTGCACATCCAAAATGTGCTTTGACAAGTTGTGACATCATTAACAATCTAAGTTTAGAGTCCGATGCATGTGTGGATCACATAACGGACACCCAAGACATTGATGAATCTTCGTCATTTTCTAAGTGTTTAGGTGATGATAAAATTCAACTGAATGACTCTTTACTTAATTTAAGTACTTATGATTTTGTCATTGACGACAATTGTGTTACTATTAATGACAATATTGAGTTAAATCAGCAACATGGCCCCCTTATGGGGTTGTCTTCCCTCACTGACTCTATACTAACGTTATCAAATGAGTTAGATGTGAATAACCAAAGTATTCCTTCTAATACTTCACTCAATTGTTCCTTGGATGACCTATTTGGTTGTGCAATGACAGAAGTTAATGTTAACACTTCCAATTATTTAAATTTTAATGCTAGTGTTGTTGATAATATTCATTTGGCTGGCTTTGATTCTAATGAGCCAACGGGTGGGCTTTTGTGTAATCCCATTATTTTGGTAAATGATACAAATGATTTTAAGCTATATAATTATTCAAGTGCTAATTTTAGTACGGAACATGTTAATCTTTTTTCTAAGGGTTTTAATTTTGTCCCATGTAGGAAAGGTAATTTAGTTGAAATTCTTATTGATTTAAAACTATTTACAAGGAAAATGAACTTGCAGATATTTTTTGATAAAGCTAACCACTGTGACAACACTCAAAACACTAGGGATATTTCTAAACCTAGTGTATTTAACCCACCCCTGAATCCCATGATAGCATTGTTTGACAGACTGTGTGAATTTGAAATTAGGGAACACTTCAAACAGTCCATGAGGAACATTCATTTGAATCTGACTAAAAATGAGCAGGATGTATTGCAAGATATTTACAGTACCGACAATATTAGAATAATGAAGCCAGATAAGGGCAACGGAGTTGTGATTATTGATAATAGCGACTACATTTGCATTATGATGTCATTGTTGATGGAGGACAACTATGTAGAAACTAGTATTAATGAAATCAATATCGCATATAGGAAAATAGATTTATTATTGGAAGACATGTTATTTCAGGGTGAGCTGAATGAAGTTGAATTTGAGTATATGATTAACTCTCACCCTGTGGTTAGTGGCATTTTTGGGATTCCCAAAATTCATAAAGGATTGGATAATGTGCGTTTAGACCCATAGTTGACGGCAAACGAAGTAAAGCATGTTTTATTAGTCAATATTTGGACCACCACATGAAATTGGGAATTACCAAGTTTCCCTACATCACAAAGGATTCATGGCATTTTTTGGAAAGGATTAATGATTTTGGCATTAGTGACAATACATGCTTCTTAACCATTGATGTATGTAACTTGTTTTCGGTTATACCCCATGATACGGCAACTGGAGTGCATGAACAGGAACAAATTAATGTTATGGTTAAGTTGATGGAAATAGTCCTTCAAAATAATTTTTTATTTTTTGAGGGACATTACTTCAAACAGCAAACTGGGGTAGCCATGGGGGCAGCTTGCGCCCCGATTTATGCAAATTACATCATGGCCTTTTGGGAAGAGCATTATTTATTTTATAGTGAGTTTTACAAGTATGTCAAATTTTATTCACGCTTTTTGGATGATATATTTATCATTTGGGAAGGTGATACTGTGGTTTTGGAAGCATTTTTACATTATATAAATAATACTGTTTGGTTTTTGAATTTCACCCATGAGTTCAGCACACAGTCAATCACTTATTTGGATGTTAGACTAACTATTGATAGAGATAGTGGGTTAATTAAGTCTAATATATTTCGGAAACCAACTTTTTCTAATTCTTACCTACAGTTTGACAGTTGGCATCCTAAACATCAGAAAAAGGCTATTATTAAGGGACAAATGGTCAGAGTGGCCCGAATGGTTAGTGATTTCAGTGAATTTGTGGAAGAACTAAATTTTATGATCTCTCTATTTTTGAACAGAGGATATCCTGAGAGTTTATGTAAGGATGTTTTTAAGGAAATCAGAGGTAAAAGGGAGGCAGGTTTTTATCAACCTATAATAGGTGCAGGGGGACCTGTTTATCAAAAACCTGAATCAACTAACAGGTCACAGTTTTGACCGTTAAGCCATTATTGTTTGTTTCAACATACAATGGGGACTCTGACATGATTAAGAAAATAGTTAATAAAGTTTGGGGTTTCCTACAGATGGACCATGAATTTAAGTCACATTTTTACAATAACCCTACGTTCATTTATCATAAGGATTTTTCGTTTAAGGATATGTTTGAACGTTGTTCAATGTCTAGTAGGTTCTTCAGTAATAGGCCTTCTGGCACATTTAAATGTGGTAGGTGTAAGGTCTGTTCTTGTATTTTAACAACCAGTAAGAGTTTCAACATCAATCATTGTTTTGTTTCAGTCACAGGTCACTTTGACTGTCATACTAATAATGTGGTATATCTTGCCAAGTGTCAGGACTGTGAAGCATTTTACGTAGGAAAAACTAGTAGATGTTTTAAGGATAGGGTAAGGGAACATCTTTTGGATATGAAACATCTCAAAACTACTAATGTCCTAGCTAGACATTTAATTGACAACATTGGTCACTCTTTTAAGTTTTGTGTTTTACAGCAGGTTAGGATTGACCTCCAAGGTAGGATTACAGATGCTCACTTGGATGTTTGTGAATTAAGGTGGCAGCTGAGATTAAATGCACACAATTATCCTGGTATCAACGAGTTTAGTTCTATTAAGCCCTATCTTAAATTGAAGCATATTTTAGAGCAGTAGTGCAAACATTATTATGGTTTTAGTATTTCGTATTTTTTATTTATTTCTTACTTAAACATTTTTATTTATATTATACATCTCTACATACACATTTTTATATACATTTTTCACTAATATAATATTTTATGTTACAATATATTTATCATTGTTATAGTTGTTGTATAGATTTTTAGCAACAATTAATTATATATTCTACTTATATATATATTTATATTCATATATTTATATTTTTATTTAGTTTGGTAGGCAGTATTAAACAGAATGTTCAAAAGTTGTTTGCATTCTATGTATCTATTGTAGGCATTTTATAGTATGCAGTGACAATGTGTATACCTTTAAATTTGATTAATTTTGTTTAATTGTTTAATTGGATTGATGGGCGTTGTATATATATACATGGTTTTTAATTGTGACTTCAGTATTCTGAAGAAGTCCTATGTGGACAAAACCTAGGTAAACCTTCGTCTGTGTTTCGTTAATAAACCTGTGTTGGCCTGGATTCGTTTTCCTTTTTCTTCATTTTTGGTTCGTTGTGGAGGTTTGGTACAAGAGAATGTTCACATCCATCGATCAAAAATTATTAAATGTACAGAAACTAAAATTAAAAGTTAAACAAGGATCTTATTGATTATACGAAAGGGGTAGCGTATGCTGCACCACCCTCTTCACAGAATAGGAACATTATTGGCCAAGGGCATGTAAATTTGGCCAATCAGAATGCTAACTCAGATGCCTACTTCGAGGAAGGGATGTCACCAGACCTGGGTCCGAGTAACTGGGACGGCAATGAGCAGAATACGTGAGCTATGAGTACACCAGTACATAATCAAGGAATTAATAACAATTTCAACACGAACAGAGCCGATTCCCAACAGCAGCAGAAAGAGGGGCAGGGTTTTCACAATACCAGAGAGCAGAGCCATCAACGGAGTTACAATAAAAGGGGAGCGAATGTGAACAAGAACAACAGGAACAACGAAAAGAAAAGGTAAAGCCTGGCCCTTTGACTTTGTTCGATGAATATGAAAACAGCAATAAATGTATAATAACTATAAACAAGGATTGGGATTTTAAAATTTACAATTTCTCGAGTTTTGACATATACTCGGATTTGGTTGAACTTTTTTCAAAAGGTATGACTTTCGTACCAGCTATACGGTTTAATCTTCTTAAGACTTTGTTGGACTTGAAACTGTATATCCACAAATTAAATTTAACCATGTTGCTTGGTAATAACTCTGTGGAGAATAACAGTGTGAAAGTTTTAAGTATCTATAACCCTCCTACACACCCATTATTATTGTTGTTTGAAAATATGTGTGAATTTGAACTTAGATCTTTAGCAGACCATTCTATCATATCTGAGAACTGTAATGTGACTAATAAAGAAATGGCTGCTTTACATTTACTTAAAACTTTACCTGTAAGAATTTTAAAGCCTGACAAGGGGGTGGATTGGTACTCATGGACATTGGAGAATACAATAGTAGGATGAGGGTTGTTTTAGAAAGTAATACCTATGGGAAAGCAAGTTTGAATGAACTAAATTTGGCATACAACCGTATTAGAATTCTGTTGAACGATTTATTCATTGACAGGATGATAGATGTGCACACACTGAATTTCTTATCAACACTTGCACCAAGAATACCCTCCCAATTTGGTATCCCCAAAATACATAAAAGTATTTGTAAACCCCCTTAGTGGATGCTAGGTCTTCCATTACATATGATATAGCAAAATTTGTAGATTGTAGTTTGAAAAATATGGGGAAAGAGAAAAACAGATTTGCAGATTTGTGGGCATTTCTTGCCACTATTAATGCTTACGAATTTAGTGAGGATTGACGTTGTAGATTTATATTTTTCCATTCCACATGAAAAGGGCATAGAATGGGTGGTGGATAGGTTAAGGTGGCACGGAGCCCCTAACACTGAAGTAAGGCTTATTGAGGAACTACTTAATGTTATTTTATCAAACAACTTTGTCATGTTTGACAATGAAATATGTTTACAGAAAGTGGGTGTAGCAATGGGCTCACCATGTGGAACAAGTTTTGCTAACTTGGTGATGGCCGATTGGGAGCACCAGTACATCTTCAGTAGTATTGATGTCATTTCTAGTATTCACATTTATACGAGATTTTTGGATGATATTTTTGTCATGTTTAAAGGGAACGCATTAGCTGCTGAACGATTGATAAGTTACTTGAACAATACCACTAGTTTTTTGAGGTTTACTAGTAACTTCCAAGAAAATAGGATTGCATACTTAGACATAGACGTGAAGAAAGTCTTAAATAGAAAAGCAGTTCTCTGCAAGAATTTACCATAAAGAAACATATTATAATTCTTTATTGCACTTCACAAGCTTGCATCCAATCTATCAGAAAAGATCATTTATTAAGGGTCAATTGGTATGAGCAGCAAGAATGGTCACGGAAGAAGAGGGTTTCTTCGAAGAATGTGATGTTTTAAAAAAAATGTTTCTACGAAGAAGTTACCCTGTATCTATGATCATTGACCTTATCTGTGAAGTGCAACATAAAAGACTATCAGGTATTTACAGACCCGTCTTAGCTAATAGAAATGCAATTGATATTACAGGAGCTTTGTTGACTCCTAAGCACGGTAGTACTTCAGATATCATAGATGAGGTTGTGATGGACCAAAGTTAGGTAATCCGAGGTACAGAATATGTTGTTAGTTTTATTACTCCCTTCAGTTTAGATGCCCTTATGATCAACAACATACTGGTAAGGAACTGGAATTTATTTTTTTACTGAAAGGGAGATTTTAGATAAAGTAGGCATGCGTCCTGTTACAATCTTTAGAAGAGGTGGGAACATGAAGGCCCTTTTGGAAACACAGAAACATGGGGTTTATAGGACACCGGGAATGTATAAGTGCGAATCTTGTAATTACTGTAAGTGCATGGGCTTTGGATCCACCTTTACTGTCAGGAATAAGACTTATAAAATTGATGGGAGATATAACTGTACCTCAAAATCTGTGGTTTACCTCTCCCAGTGTCAAGCTTGCACCGCATACTATGTTGGGAAAACAGACAGAAAACTTAAGGAAAGAGTATATGAACATACTTATAGTATTAGTAAAGGAAAGATCAACAATGTTTTGGCAAGACACTGTGCTAGTAACCCAACACATGTATTCCACTTTAGAGATATTGAACAGGTGGTACCTGATATTAGAGGGTGGCCCTTTCCAGTTATTACTGGAAAGACAGGAACTGCTGTGGCAGTTACAGTTGAATTCATGCAGACAGCCAGGCTTGAATGAGGTTATATCCATTACATGCATTTTGAAGCTGAGAAGCTTATCTAGGTGAAAACAGTTTTAGAAAAGTTTTAAAACAGTTTTCTTATACGTCTTTATAAGTCTTGAATCAGTATTAAAACTTATAGGATGTATATGTTGTGATTTTAAAGTTGTCAAGAAATTACAAGTTTATGAGTTTTATATTATATATTATATTATGTTTTATCAAATGTATAATTTTTAGTTATAAATATATGCATACATATACTATGCGGTTTTGTAAAGTGTGTAATTTAATTTGTAGTTTTAATTTTTAATTTTTTGCCTCCATTTTTGGAGTTAATTAAGAGGTACTCATTAGTAATTAATCACATGGGAGGGGAGTGTTGTTTCTTATTTAAACTGGTGTGTGAATAAGTGAATTTGTCTGAAGAAATCTGGTCATTTGACTGGATGAAAAGCGCTTAACCTATATTGTGTTTATTTACTGGATTTTATTACATTTTTGTGAAGTGAAGGGTTCTGTTCTTCATTTTTCCTGGTGGCAATTCCCTTGTTAGTCGTTTACTGTTTCTTTTGGTTTCCAGGTAAGGAAAATGCAACAGAGGTATTACAGCCATGGCAGAGGTAGTCACAATACACTACAGCACTGACAAAGAGGCAGCATCTGGATGGACCAACAAAATGATGCAAGCATTTTCTCACCTAATACTCTGCATCATATGTCACTCTGCCTGTACGGTCACAATCACTTGCACAAGTGGGGTGACATGATCACATTTGACCTCAACATTATGAGATGGGGTACACTTGTAGGACGTGAACACTTTAGCTGCATACTCTGTGGGTTTGTGGTGATTCAGGAATCACATCCTGCAGTGGAGGGGTCAGGAAGTCATATCATGACTGCTGGCATTAGCCATTTTGCTGGCTAGTGATTTAAAGGGGCTTGATGCAGTCAGTGGAAGAGAAAGGGTACAGCTATAGGACCAGGAGAATTCCCTCGGATGGAATGTTGATCCTATTGAGAATTGTTACTTATGAAGTGGTCATTGTCCATGACCAGGGGTGGAAGGCTGTATGCTTCCAGGTGACATGGAAGGACAGAACTATGTGACTGTGCATGTGCAGCTTGAAGAGGTGCTGAAGACTATTGAGAGTAGCAACCCCCCCAACTATTCCTGTACTCTACATAAGGCTACAATCTCCCCCACCCATTTATGCACCTATTTATTTTCTGCAGCTAGTGCTGTGCAGAGATTCTGATACAATTACATACTATGGGCATGTCTGAACATGCGGCCCTGGAAACCTCAACCCCCCCAACACACATAGACACATACACACACACACACACACACACACACACACACACACACACACACACACACACACACACACACACACAAAATGTGACCTTCAAATCGTTCTACTATAAATGCTTGAACCCATACAACTAAAGGCAGTGCAATGCCCTTGTCCTGGGTTCCCATTTACATGTACATCACAATGTTTGCCCCAATGTGACTGACATCCACCACTGGGGTTGTTGTCCTTGATGATGTACTTTATTTGGTAGGACTCCTTCCTTCATTCTGTAAATGTTTCTTAACTCTAAAGAGCTGCAATTCTAGATAATCTTTACTTAAATTCCATTATTCCACACTAGGGTTGAAATGAGTGATGTCAACCAAAAATTGTGCTGTTTCTTTATATCATGCTAATAAAGTTTAAATAGTACTGTGAGTATGCTAATAAAGTTATATCTAAATCACTGTCATACCACATTGTGCTACCCACAATCATCAATGGTTGCTGTTCAGGTAACAGTGACCATGAGACTGAGCCATGTAACCAACATGATTGTGCATGTGACATATGTACACTCCTAGCATTACTATGCAATGTTATACCCATTCCTAGTGCCATGATGCATTGTTCAGAAGATACAGCAGCATCAAGGTACAGCACTGCATTACATGATACATGATTTACAAATGTGCATCTGTGCACATGGGTTACCACTTTGATCCTCAATCAAAACTGAGTGAGCAGCCATGGTTACTTAGGAAATGTGAAATGCAGAGCTTCAGCTCGATGTGCCAGGGAAAGCGAGGACTTTGAGGAGCAGCTGCTAGCATAGTATGATGGGTCCTTGTAGAAGGTGGGTGCCTAACCTGAACTCGCCAGGATGGTGAGTGATGCAGGCATGTTGGAATTTCTAAAGAGAACTGAGATGGCTCCACCCTGAACTGCTATGACAATGGGAGGTAGAGGTTAGGGAGAGACAGTCCCCCCCCCCCGACACATGCATACACACACATACACACACACACACACACACACACACACACACACACACACACACACACACACACACACACACACACACACACACACACACATATATATATATGTGTGTGTGTGTGTGTGTGTGTATCTATATATAAATTTTTTTTACAGTTGCTTCTAATACTTAACTGTTTTACATGTACATTAATGAGTGCAGACTTTGGTTTCCTGTGGATGATGAGTATGATCCATGTTCTGATATTGCAGAAGGTGAGAACAATTCCCTCGGCAGCAGGGAGTGTATGATATCTATACCAGTCTGTGCTTTTGTTTCTAGCATGGTTTCCTAACAGTTTTTCCTACTGTTTTTTTTCTTAAGCAGTTCCATTTGTGGGAAGGTAGGAGTGGAGGCCATACTCACCTCAGCCTGTGCTAGCCAAAGCCTTTGACACTGCATCAGCAGTGGTTACTAGACAGGTGTTTAATGGTTCCTTTATTAGAGCTTATCTGAATGTCTCACTGGTGCCATCTGTGGCTACTTCACAAGAAGGAGGTGAACTCTCTTCTTCTGATAATGATTAGGATGGGACTTCCCTGGTCTTCTAACATCAGTTGTGTTGGCAACAATTGTATGTCTTGCTTAGCAGTATGGAGTACCTTTTAGTGTGGCTTGTGGAATCATGCACATGGCAGACTCCACACAAAGGACCACTGGGACAGCAATAATAAGCCTGTCCCATCACCATCCTTGAGATTTTCATTCTTTAATGTGTCATCCCCTATTTCTTGTTGATTGCCCAACTTGCCCATCAGTACTCATTCACCCCCTGTATGTCTGCATTCATCCACTGTCCTCCCAATTTTTTTGTGTGTTAAAGGTGTCTGGCTGTATGTTTTATATTTGTCTGTCAACTCCTCATACCTGTCCTTCTCTCCTAACCCATACACAGTCTTCCTTCACCATCTTCCCTTCCTGCCCTTCATTTCCTTATATGTCAAAACAGGGTCTTTCCTGAAAAAAAAAATACACTACCCCCACTGCTTTTTATATTGTATGGTTACTCTTGTATGGTTTTCATTGACTGCTCTTTTCACCTGATAATCTGTCCTCTTTTTTCCTCAGTTATAGGATGAACATGCTTAGAACTTTGCTACCTTGCTACCCACTCTATCTGGTGGCATCTATGCTCCCCTTTCTATGGAGTGTGAGTAAGGGATGCAGCTATGTGGCAGTGTATTGTATGCATGAATACACACTGTCCCAGCCACTCTGGTTGCTTTCATTATGATACATGGCACATTTGTGAAGCAATGCACCAGCTAGAGATCAGCCTAACACCACCAAGAGACACAGTAGAATTATGTGGGTGTGTTCTTAATAAAAACATTATGAAGTACAATGGAGGAAAGTGCATTACTACAATTTAGCAACAAACTGTTATGATGTGCAAATAAAAAGTCAGAGGTGTAACTAGGTCATTTGTCACCCTAGGGAGTTCCCTAACTGGTGCCCCCTCCCCCACTGATTTCTAAAGCAGAAGTATTCCCAAAACTGAAGACCACAAAAAAGGGGTGGTCTCTCAATGGTAAAAACAAAGTCCACTAAGAAGCTCCTTGGTTCATTTATGAATACACTAAGCTACAACACAAATACAGACATGAGAGCAATATCAGCATTCATTTAGGAGACTATGATATCACCTACAGCTTCTTAAATGAATACCACTACCACACATATGCTCTGCCAGCAACTGCTGACCATATCTGCTAACAGTTTGTGCCCAGAGCAGCCACCCCATTCACCCTGCCCTCATAGCAGCTCCATACAAAATAAAATAATACCTTAAATATATTAGAAAAAAATATTCTTTTTATAATACTCTAATATAGCAATTCTTTCCAAAGAGTAATTAGTAGCAATGTGATTTGAACTTGGCTTTCTGATTTTTCTCTCTTACAGGGGAAAGAGAATGCTCAGAAGAATATCAGCCAGCTCCAGAACAAAATAAAGCAAGATAAGAAAAAAAAAAAGAATAAAATATATGACCACTGAGAAAAAAATCCTCTCACTGCAAGATAAAGAGCTCTGTATATCAAAAAGGCTGCCATCAGTCTGCCAGACTAGAAGCTTCACTAAAAAGAATACCCATAATGATTTAGATTATCATATATGCCCCAGGTCATACATAGCATAATAACCCCAGGCTGTCAATACCCACTAGTTTAGCATGGGGTCACATCAAGAATATCATGCAAAAATATAATGACATGCATGCACTGTGCTTGGAAGAGAGCAGTTTATGTTCATTGTTCAATAAAACAGATTTTGAGTTTTACCACAAAGCATGATAAAAGTTGTTTATTTGACATGCATTTGAAGTATGCCCTTTTCAGAGATTATGAGAATTGTGTAATGCCTGTCATTCTGGGTAAAACAAAGGAAAACATTATTACTTATGATGAGATAAATAATAAAGTCACTCATGTGATAGAATCCTGGTCTGGTACTGATGATAAATCAGTGATCAAACCTCTTTCACCTAGAGCTGTCACTTTCTTGCTTGATGAATTGTTATTTGACTTGAGACACTTGGTTATACACAGCAGTGGACATCCTTAGAGGATGATGATGGTGGTCACGTAGCTAATGAGCACATAACATCCTGCTGCTTCTAAAACAGATGGCTGAAGTGGTTGATAAATCACATGAGATGCACGGACACGTCGTGTTTAGAGAAAAACAGTTGGCTGCCCTGATGAGGATAGGGTGACAAGAAGAAATATGAGACTGAGTGGAGTTCTAGAAGGAGAAGTTGCTGACTCTCTTGATTTTTGCTAAAACCAAAATGGTGCTGTGGACAAGGTTAACAAAAGTGAGACTGGGTATTGAAAAAGCAAATAGGCTGACAACCTTGACTTAGATGGTTAATGAACCTGTGGGCATGGCACTGCATGTTTTGTTGTGCCCATAATGAATTTGCAATGGCTACAGTTCTCTGCAGCTGAATTTCAAATTAGCCATGTGTCCCCAACCAAATGTACTACAGGGAAATGTCTTACCACCTAGAACCTTTTCCCATTTCGCTTATTTTATTATATATTTAGCATATATTTGCCATATTTAATATTTACCTACAAGGTTCTATGTAAACTTCTGAACTGTCATTCTGTCAAATACTTTAATTATGTATTTACTGTTTTACTTGTCTTACAAATTGTCCTACTATTTATGCATTCTCTGAATTGTATATTCTGGCTTAACCTGTTTATGTCCTGGTGAATCAGTGTTCTACACTGGTCAACAAACCAAAAACAATAAAATAAAGTAAAATAAAATAAAATAAATAGTAATTATTTAATTATAGTGTTATAGAACTCCAGCAATGAACTAGGCAAACAGCAATATTGGGTCTAATAATATACCTGGACAATTTATTCATTTCTTACTTAATTAATTTGTTTATCCCTTCACTTTACTTAATACTCCTCTTCCATGTGGAATTGTTTCATCTGAATGCAAAATGACAATCATTTCTCAATGCATAAGGTGGCTTATTACAACAATTTTGCAAACAATGGCCCAGAAAATATCACATCCATTAACAGCAAGTACATTTAGAGATGTTTAGTGCAAATACTTTGAAAGGAAAGTCAGTAAGAGAATTTTGATACAAGTCAACATGACTTTTTTGCTTAAATGACTTTTATGACCCTGTAAGTAAAGCTCTAGATGATGGATTAAGTGATGAAATTGCTTACACTGACCTCGCCAAAGCATTCAACAGTATTCCCTACATTGTCATTATTTAAAAAAGTAGTATCCTTGGAGATGCATCCTTATTTAGTACAATGGATTCAGTCTTGGCAGTTGGGGAGAAATCAAAACGTTATGATTCAGGGTCACTTCCCAGACTGGTCACACGTTTCCTTTTGAGTCCCTCAGGACACTCAGTTTACGGTCCTAACTTGCTTAGTTTTTCTCATGTTTTCTGACTTCATCCAAGCATTGGATGGTGAAACAAACTTATTGCATAAAAATGGCAGTTTTATTTCAATAATAGTCTGCAAAAAGATAGCCTTGTATTTACCTATGAACAAATGAACCATAAATAAATCTGATATTGCCTCTTTGAACAGTCATCTAACAGTAGCCTCAGGCCAGTTAAAGCAACGTGGTCTAAATCTGAATTATAACAAGTGTAATGAGATGTTTTTCAGTACTGCCGATATTTCTACCTCAGTCACTCTGAACATAGTAACAGTGCCCACTACTGACACTGTCAGGGATTTGGATGTATAAATAAAGAAAATAAATCTTAAAATATGTATACACTCTCAACTGATTGACTATCTACTGAATAATAACCTTATCTCTAATAACAACATGGTTTTAGAGTATCACAACTGCTGTAATATGTTTTACCAATACCATCAACCAGCTCAGAAACAATGACAAACCAATATCTTTTATTCTTCTTGACATGTCTAAGGCATTCAACATGGTATACCCCCAAAAACTACTCAACAAACTACCATCTTTAAACCTCACTCAGTCATCACTATCTTGGATTCACAGCTACTTATCTGACCACCAACAAGCAGTCAAGTGGTGAAATAAACTCTCTTTCCTATTACCCATCTCAGTTGGTGTCCCACAAGGCTCAATCCTAGGTCCGCTGCTTTTCACCATATTTACTAACAAACTCTGTACTGCTACTCACCTAGCCACCATCATATGATAACGCTGATGACACTTCCATCATATGTTCAGCTCTATCCCTTCTAGAACTCCTAGAAAGAACCAAAAAATCCTTCCTAGACACTGAAAACTATCTTTCTGACTACTAACTAGTACTCTATACAAATAAAACAAAGCTAATGCTCTTCTCTACTATTAAAATACATGATCACCTTCCCCCCTTTTCATCTATTCTTCTAACAAAACCAAAATTGAACTTATCAAACACAACAAACTTCTTGGGGTCAAAGTCAGTAACTGCCTAAAATTTGATAAAACGCTATATATCAAAAAGTTCACATCAAACTCGATTCACTTTACAGAGCATAGCCATAGCTTACCAACACCATGAGACATTCCATAGCCAGAACACATCTACTATCCACCCTTCTGTACACCTCTCCCATTTTCACAAATCTCAGAAAATCTGACTTAACCAAATTTGAGGCCTGTTACAATAAAATAGCCAGATTTGCTTTATACCATCATTATAGATCACATCACAGCTCTGCTCCTCGTGAACTAAAATGGATTGAACTACCCAATCTACTATCCTTGAACCAATTAACTATTATCCCCTCCATCATGACCAACCTGAAAACTGCCCTCTGCTCAAAGACTTAGCCCTAGATTTAATAAAATCCATGTACATATAGTGTAGAGCCTACACACAAGTTACCGTGTCCATGTATGTGGCTCTCCTCAGTAGCACACCATGCATATTAATGATGGTGCGTTGCTGAGGGAGACCTGTGGAACGCATTTATTGAATCAGTGTAGTGAATATGTGAGCAACTGTGTCCACAGATGAGTAACATACCCCTTGTGCTGCCCAAGTGCATTATAGCAATGTATTTCATTTATTTTTTTTCTTTTTCTTTTTTTTTTACAATTTGCATAGTGTGGAGTGGAGTGCAGCAGTGCTAAACAGCAGTGAGACACCAGACATCTAAAAATAGAAACCAGAAGCATTTAATTTGTGATTCAAAGGTCAAGCTTAAGCATAGCTTATCGGGTTTGTACTGAACAGCGCAGTGCTTAGCAGTGCTTAAAGTTAACTGAGAAGTACATGTAAAAGTATAGGAGTACTCCAGACATTGACTTAGCCAAGTGGTTAGAATTATGGCCTTATGTGCAATAGGTGCAGGGTCTGAATGCATGGAAGGGACATTAAGCATTTATTTTCTAAAGAAAAATTATCATGATTATTTTTCAATCCTGATCTACTGCACTCAGCTAAGCTCTGCTAAGACCTGCTAAGCACTGCTTAAACAATCTCTGTTTAGGCACTGCTTGGCAGTGCTTTACATTATTTGGCTGTACTTAGCCGGTTTGTGCACTGCTAAGTACCGCTAAGCACTGCTAAGCATTTGCCAGTTTAATCATTGCTCAGCAAGGCTATGCTGTTTGTGTGGTGCCAAGTGACATACCGCATTTTTAAAAATTGCCCAGTGGTGTTTAAGGGTGGGAAGACAGGCTATATTAAGTGCAATTTGAACTGTGCAGGAATGATGGCAGGCATTGGAGAGGGTGCGCACTTCTGGGCGCAGTGGTGGGGCATTCTGGAGTCCAGGGTCATGTTTGGACTCCTGATGAAAGACCATGAAGACCGGCTGCTGCCAAGACAGTTCCAGAGCTCAGGGTGCAAGGCAGAAGCCTGGGACCAGCTGGCACACAATTTCACCTGTGCTATAGGTATCCCCCACACAGGTAAGTAGGTCTGTTACCACTATGATGACCTCATGTGTCAGAAGGGAGATCTTCTGGATACCTAGGTCTAGAAAGCTCAAGCTGGGAATGCCCCAGAAGTTAGTAAGTAATGTTAGCATTGCTTTACCAATACCTAATCTGAATGTTTGATAGACAGGTATGCATAATGGTGTGCTTCTTTCCCTACAGCACCTAGAGACACATGCAGGGCACTTGACCAGGTTGCACCATGAGTGTGGTGAGTACAGATTAATTTGCAATCTATAGTCAAATACGAAAGAAAGAGTAAAGCATTAACTGCCAATAGGTACATACAGTAAAGATTTGTGTATTGCAATAAATGTGGACATAGGCCTGTACTGCAATAAGTGACTACTGCTAAATATAGTGCAATAAAGAGGGAAGACTAAAGCATTAACTCTGATAATGTAAATGAAATAAAGTTTCTACTGCAATAATTGTGGAATTACAGGTGTATTGCAACACCTGCATTATATCAATGATTGTGCAATAAAGACTCAAAACTATACCGTTAACTGCATGAAGGTACCCCTAATAAAGCTGTGTTGTGCAATATGTGTGTAATTAGGGCTGTTTTGCATGAAATTGATTATGACATCTGCTCTGAAATAAAAACACAAAAGAATACCACTACCTGCCTCAAGGTATAGCTAATAATGGTGTTATACAATAAATGTAGATTCAGAGCTGTAGTACAAGGAATGCATTATGATACCTGTTCTGCACTAACATCTGACGCAATAGCATGAACACCCAAGGTATATTGTGTATATCAGGATTGTCTTGTGTTAACCATTGCATTTCAGCTATATGCATCCATGCTCTGCGTTATGGTGCTGCAGGGCAAGTATGACAGTGTAATAGCTGTTGACTGCTAATATACTATCTGCAACAGTATATGGGTGATGCAGCCAACCCACTAACCTGATATGGTTTCTAGACTTCACAAATATTTTCACCCACCAACAGTATATTGTGTACACCTGCATTCTATGTAGTAATGTATAGTTTACCTAGTATCGCTGTCATGCATGAATCTTATGCATGTGTGCACAACTGTTACTGCAGTCTAGTATAAAACTGTAGTACTATCAGGTCATATTTTGTTTCCAGGTGAGCACTAGGAAAATATCAGGCAGTCCACAGTCAGTAGTGGCTCAGTAGCTCAGTTTGTTAATGCTTGTCTGAAGTATATTTTGTCACCCACAGACCAGGGTTTGAATCTAGTGACGAATAGTAAGAAATATTACTGAATTAGTTCCATATTGTTGACAGATGCTCTCACCACAGGAAATACAGGTAAATGGGTGAAGTGGCCCTTATTAAGAGTAAATTATTTGTGTGTTCAGATGTAACAGACTGTTAACAGCATTGACCAGGAATGTGATAAGACTTCATTAAATAAAGACAAAAGTACAATAGTAATAAAAGAAAAGAAAATATACAAAATGTGTAATCTTGGTATGGTTGTATGCCTGGAGTGTCTGTAAAAGTTTGCTGAAGGTCTATCCCCATGCCTGCCAAGGATGGCATGTTAGTTGTTTACTCTCTGTACTGTACACATCCATGTCTCTCAAGTGTCATGCTGTCATGGACTGTAATTACTTTTGCGTAATCCCTCTGTCACAGATGTATCATTGACACGATTATGTCAATAGCACAGTCACACTACATCAGTCCACAGTACACTTTGGTAGTTATAGAGGTCCACCTGATGTGTAAATCTTCTCTGTAGTTGTGTACCTGCAGGTGTTACTGCTTGGCCCATATTGTCCAATGTGGATAGCCTGAGAGGTATGTATGTGTTACAACAGCTATAGGGCACTGTTATAGATAAAGGAAGGACAGACCTGTAGAGTATATAGCAGTACTGTTGTAAACTATATAGCCTACACCGGTATTAATGGACTGTATTTCTCTCTCTCCTCACCTTCATCTAAATTTATTATTGTTATACATACTGTTTCCAGCAAAATATACTGATTACTATTACATATGTTGTTCTCTAAACTTTATTTTGAGGCATGTGTTATATTATTGATATGTATTAGAATGGTTGTATATTAACATATCTTGTTGAATTACCTTTTACCTATGTTGTTGGCTTTATGCTGTAACTGTTACTGGCATGCTGTTAATATACTGACTGTTATGTTATTTTAATATACTGACTGCTATGTTATTAATTGTTTTTTTCCATATCATATGCATTGATATGTTACTGGGTTATTTCCAATGTTCTGGCATGTTGTTATAACTAACAAAATGTTTTGTTCATAACTAACCTATACACATTGATATACCTCTATCACCACAGCATGAAAGGGAAGGCAGGTTCTTACTGATCCACCTACCCTACCTCAGCTGGCTGTGGCACCAGGTATCAGTGCATCTGGGACCCAGATCAGTAGTGACCCTCTGCTGGCCCTGCACCATCCTTGGCTGGAACCACTTCAAGGGATGGGGCCCATCCCCCCCTGAGAGTGATGGCAGAGGGGCAGTAGGCACCCAAGTTCAACTAGCAGCCATGGTATGCAGGACTGTGCATAGGAGCTATGAACAACACCTGCGCTGGATTGAGGGCAGACTTGACAACCTGGTGGGGCCTGGTGGCCCTGGTGCCCAGCCTCCATAGCGGCCACCTTTGGGGCAGTGAAGGAGTAGTCTTGACTGCCCATGGGTGGGGAGCTCAGTCATGCTGCTGCTCTATGGGGGCACATGCATCTCTGCTTCCAAAACACCCTCCAAGGTGTTTACCCTCTCATGTGTCACACAGTGCCCTTGTATGCTGTCTTGTCTGTCTTGTCTGTCTGCAAATGCAATCTCTCCTACTTAGCTTACCTCCCACATGTACTACATCCATTCCTCAAAATTCTACTATCTCCTTAAAAAAAAGTGGGCACCTGTCCCCCAAAAAAATATATATATATATATATATATATATATATATATATATATATATATATATATATATATCACTCCATACATAGCTCACCATTTCGCACGTGTCCACTGGTCACATCTAATTAGGTCCAATTGGCTTGACACATTTATGTTGTCCTTGCCCCTCTCTCTGGGGGTGAGAGTCCAAATTCATGTACAAAATCTGTAATAACTGCCCAGTTATTGCTGTACAAGAAATGGAAAGCTATGGTCCTCTCCTACACCCTGTCTGCATAACCCTACCTGCCTTTCAGCATGTTTTTCTCCCTGCTTGCCCCCATTTCACCACTGTCCTATCACCCCCTTTTTCTTTTCTTTATTAATTTTTTCTGCTGGTTTGCAAGGAGCTAAGCAGCATCTGCACATACCCATTTAAATGTGCCTTAATGATCCTATATATTTCTCATCATGTTAGGCACATCTGCATAATAGTCATCCTTGCCACAGCTTGAATCCAGTCCCCTGTCAACTGCAGCATAGTGTATTAGCACCCTAGGCCAATCAGGTCTGAAAGAAAACAGCTGTTTCCAGCAAAATATACTAATTGCCACTGGCAGAGTGCAAATACATATAATGGGAAAAATGGAAGTGTACCTGTGATTGTGATACAAATACTACACTAGGACACAGCCAAATAAATAATACTGGATGTATGTGAGGCCTGGGATAGCAGGCATACCTGTCAACTGTACAGATTTTTGCAGAATGTCCAGAGTTATGCCCCCTATTTTTGGCCCTGTTTTCATAAAATCATATTTTTCTGGCAAAGTAGTGGCAAGTCATTTAAGATTGAGGTTAGAAAATCACAACAGACATTTCAGTTTCACACTGCATACCCTTCACAAAACACATGCTAATGCAAATCTTGTTAATCTATCAACATTCTAGGTTTGTAAGAGCAACATGTACACATTGTCCCTATTTTTGGGTCTTTGTCCCACTTTTATTTATGGCTTTGTCCAGATTTCTTGCTCTAAGTGGTTGAAAGGTATAATAGCAGGTAATTGTCCCCTTTTATCAGCAACATCATTAAATACACCTGCTAAGGCAGCAATGACAAAGTACATGTGTACAGCTGGGACCCTACTGCACAACAACTGCCTTTGAAAGTCATGCACATAATGATGGCTGCAGGCAACATGCGTCACAGACTATATGTATGCACATATATCTTGCAAATACACTTGCTACAGCACTGACTCAGTTGTTCAGGCCGTGAAATGTTTTGCATGTAGACTATTTTGCCACCCACAGTCCTGAGTTTGAATCCAGTGTGTTGCACATCAATTACATTCTTGTGAACACAGCAAGTAATGACTGAGTCAAGCAATTTTAACCCAAATAGGTTGCTGCTACTGCATTAACTGCTACCCGTGTTTGCATGTCAAAGGCCTGCAGGTAGGGACACACTGCACATATATCTATAGCTAAACTATATGCAACCTATTACTCTGTGATTGGCACTGTTACACAGCAGATGTACATTATGCACATGCCTCGACTAGACTGTACAGGGTACCCTAATTCTGGCTCTGCTGTGATGACACAGCTGACACTGCTGCCTCAGTTACACGCACAGCTTGCTGGCCTCCAAAGAGTTCACACTCCCCCCATGTGTCCAAGGCTACAGCAGTAGCTGCAGCCTGGAATATATTGCAGCTGTATGTTAAGCTAGCTGCTACAGACCTACCATACCTCACAACCCCGTAGAACAAGGCATCCAGACAAAACCATAAATAAAGGGTGGGGGAGGGGCAAAGGTCCAGTGACAGGGATATGTTTCACAGTTTACCCGTACAAAGATAGTGAGCTGATAGAATAGCAGCTACTGCATCAGCATGCATATTCTGATGGGTATGCCATCTCACATTCAGGTCTCTCTCTCTCTCTCTTTACTGACCTCAACCCACAATGCTTAACACTGAACTGCCAAATAATCACAATGTCATGTGACAGTGCCCAAACATACCATGCAAAACTGTGGACATACCTCATACACCACAACAGTGGACAGTATTTGTACCTACCCTCTGTGATGCTGTAGTCTCCACACCTCACTAATGTCTATCTCAAAGACTAAGAAAGAGGCCAAAGACTACATGAAGGCCTTAAATATTGCACCATGGTACCATGTCATTGGCTAATGAAAGTGCAACCCAGCTGTTTTGGATGCAAATATCAAGTCTGAGGCACAGATTGGTGCACATGCAATAACCTGTTAATGTGCATTCCCTACAAAAGTGAATCAATTGCCTATGAGGAACAGGTCTGTATGTTGCTTTACTCAGACACACCACTGTTTAGCAACCTGTTTCCAGAGGATCTGGTCAAAAAAAAGATTACTTCACTCTACCAGGTATGTAATACATGTGCCCATACAATGGGATGCAGATTTGAGGATGGAGGTATGGGGAAAGGGATTAAAACAGTAGGCCTGTAGTGCATGTATGGCATTGATATGTTGGTGCTTCTCTGCTGTCCAACAGCTACAGGCATGCCTCTCAACTGTCCCTGCTTTGAATCAAATCACAGCTCTGCCCCTGTTACTCCCGCCTACAGCGGTCGGCTCCTGTAAGAAAGCTAGTGGAATAACAGTTAGACATTTTGACAGTAAGTAAGGGTGTGCACAGCTGTAATATCACATCATGTACTGTCATTCAGCTCCTCTCAGTCTGTCAATGTCACACAGAAATAGTTTAGACATTGTAAAGGTGTCCCTGACTGTGCCTGATGTACTCTGGCTAGGTCACTGTTTTGTTGACATTCACACCTCATTGTTTGAGAGCTATGGCTAAAATACCTGTCAACCCCTTACAGCAGGAATTTAGATCATATCCATTATTAGTTTGGGGAAACAGGCCCAAACTCAGCGACAGAGTGTACATATTGGCCATACAAAGTAAGACTATCAATAGACTAACAGAGATTACTGTAGCATAAGTGTTTTCTGAGGGGTCTGGCATGTGACAGCCAGATTCTCTATATTCTGACAACAGCCATCAATGATTGGCCAACCATCTGTCAGACATCCACATGTTTGCACCAAAAGGACTACATCTATGAGGAGAGGTATGATGCCTACAGGGAAGCTATACTACAGCAGGGTTGCATTGCTGTCTGTCATTGTGGCACACTAGTGTTGCTGGACTGTCCCCATATAGTTGTAATAGCACACAGCTATTTGTTTGGCAGTGGCTGTATGACATAGTATTGGGACGTCCCCCATAAGGGACACACCACAGTAGACTGCAGTGATGGGTGCAGAGACATACAGCAGACTCTGTCACAGCACACAGGGACATAACTGTCATGGCTATTATCTTGATGACAGCCACACAAGTATTGTGTTAATAGACTTTGGGGTATGATGTGTGAGGGAACAGTGGATAGTGCAGCCCATTTTGGTTGTGCAGTGTCTGTACATAGTGGATGTCCACATATCTGTTCCTGTGATGTGTTCTCCTCTTGTTGTCTTTCAGGAATGATGTCTTGCAGGAGGCACCCAGTATTTACAGCTGCAGAAAATAATGTTATTCTGAATGGCCTGAGACTGCATCACCACATTTTGCTGTCCAGGAGTCACCAAAATCATGACCAACATGCAGCAATATGGGCTAACCTCATCTTGACAGTGAACCAAATCACCCAACAGGAGAGGACCTATGAGCAGGTCCAACATCAGGCCACAGATATCGTCAATGCTGCATGGCAAAGGGCAGCTGCTGTGGCCAGAGACCATGCTGACACCAGTGGAGGGCCTGCAACAGACAACCACTCTTGGCTACAGAGGAATTCTTTATGAACCTGGAATCAGCCACCAGCTCTCAGCCATCCATCACCCCATATATCCTGGAGGTGGGTGCCACAGCATCCACATCAGAGGAGTGTCCAGGTAAGCTTATTATGTTCATCAGTGTAATACTGCATCAGTCATTGTGTCACGCTCTGCACACAGATGTCAGGTCTATCTGCAATGGGGGGGGGTTGATTTTTTATCACACAGTTGTGCACACATACTCAGAATGTCAGCAATGTAGCCAGTAACACATTAGCTACTGTACATGTGGATATATGCACATATTACCTTGTAACAATACAATATGTGGCATTACTGACAATACCTCTCCCTCACATATTCATAGGTATGTCAGGTATGGCCAGAATCTGATGTCCTGTACCTGGTAAGTGTGATACTGTTGTTTGACAGATTGTATATACCCTAAGAATGTTAAGGGCTGCCATGTTGCCCTAGGTACCACTGTTATACTTAGCCAGAGTAGAATATTTGTATGTTCTATTTCGGAGCAGTTAACTGATGTGCATAGAATGGGTAATCTAAGCTGTATATTTGCAGGAACATAACACATTTGCACTTATTGTTAAGAAGGACTATGCAGCCTGCTATACAGGAGGCAATCATAGGTTCATAGGTTCACAGGTTCATAGGTTCATAACATAGGGTGGTACTAGGCTATTGGCCCTAGGGTCAATACAAGCCTAGCCATAACAATTCCCTGGCTATTTCTTCCCACAATATTTACTTCCCTGGATCCCTGTCTAGTAGGGTGACTGATATGATTCCTGGGGTGAATTTCCTATCTCTCATCCAATCGTCAAGGTTCCTTTTGAAGAGGGCCAAAGAGGTGCTCTGCTTAACATGTATGGGCCATCTATTCCACAGCGGAGAGTCTCTGGGTCAGGAACCTATCCCTCCAGCATGTTTTTTTCATTGTGATGACAAGGTTTAGATCCCTGGAGCATGTGGCTTTGAGGGATTGGGACTTCTTTAAGTGTAGCATGTCCGACAGCTCTGGGTTTGGCATGGCCTTGTATGTTAAGCAGAGATCGCCTCCGAGTAGACGATATGCGAAAGAGTATAGCTGGAGAGTTTTTAGACAGTCAGCATAGGGCATCTGCTTTAGGCCTGTGATTCTTTTAGTGAGGTGTTTCTGTGGCCTTTCCAGTTGTTGCAAATGTCTTGAGAGGTACATACCAAATGGGGCGTTGTATTCTATAATGGGTCTAATGAGGGATGAGTACAGTGGGACAATAACCTCCTTTTTTTTCTGGATGAAAAGCCCTTAATGATGAGATGTGCCACATAGAAGGATTTCCTGACTGTTGTGGTGATGTGGTTATCGAAGGTGAGACCACTGTCCACCTGTGTCCCTAAGTCTCTTATCACACTTTCAGTATTTAGTGTAATGCCATCTATGTGATAATTCATGGGTACATGTTTTTTCCCAAAGGGGATAACTATACATTTCTTGGCATTGAGCTTGAGCCCATGGCTCTGGCACCAAGCATCTGTTTCTGTAAGGCCCTTATGTAGAATATCCACATCATTTGGGGATTCAATAATGGCTCCAAGATGCCTGTTCACACACAATATGGAGATGGTACATACCTGAGGCACTGATACTACAACTGGCATATTATGCTCAAGAAATGTGCACAGGTTTTTAGGTGCAGGTCTCTCAGATACACTGCCATATTGCTTATCTCACAAGT
>NC_056732.1:931251288-931268788 GCF_019279795.1 Protopterus annectens | reverse complement strand
GTAAGGCGTCAGTCCCTAGGGCCCTAGGCTGTCAGAGCATGTGCTATGCATTACCTCTTGGCAAAGGTCAGGGCATAATGCGCAAACCTACATCACCTACAGGGACAGCCTCAGGGGGTTTCTCCTCTGAGTCCCTTGTGGGTGTGATTGTGGGGACCTAGGCACTGGTGGGGGGCTGTGTGTCTCTTCCCTGTGATGATCCACAGCAGCTGTTTCCACAGGATCATATTGTGTGCATGGCACATACTGTGAACATCTGTGCACATGTGGCTGGAGAATACTGAAGGGTTCCACCATATAGATTTAGGCACTGGAACTGTGACTTGAGCAGCCCAAACACATGCTCTATGATGTTTCTAGTTTGTGTGTGTGCCTCATTATGGTGTTTTTCGGTAGGTGTGTGTGCATTTGTGATGGGTGTCATCATCCACGGTTAAAGTGCGTAGCCAGCATCCCCCAGTAGATGGCCATATGGGATGTCTCACCTGGCAAACATCTGGTACAGCTGTGATACGTGCTAGACGTGGGAGTTGTGATAACTGCCAGCACACACATTCATGATAATGCCATGGGCATTGTACATGACCTGGCAGTTGGAGTGATACCCCTTGCAATTGAAGTAGACTCTACCCTCCTCACTGGGTGGTGCTTTGATGTAGACATGAGTACAGTCTATGGCACCCAGTACCTCAGGATAGTGTGCTACACAGTAGAAGAGATGCATACTGATGGCCCTCTCCTTAGGAGTGTGTGGTAAATAAATGTGCTCACTGGCATGTGTTTTCATGGCATCCAGGTACTGGTGGAGTACCATGGATGCTGATGCCTTTGAGACCCCCATCATGTCCCCAGTTGGTCTTTGAAAATTACCTGTAGCTAGTAACCTAAGGACTACACATACCTTTGTTTCCACTGGGATGGGTTTCACTCTGTTGGCTCTGGGTCTGAGTTGAGGGCAGAAGAGCTCAGTGAGTTCTTGTAGTATGTCCTGTCCACCCTGTGGCACTCTACAATCTCCAGCTCATTTAGCTCCTGGAAGGTTACCCTGGGCCTGAACATTCTTCTCCTTCTCTGTCTAGGCCTATTGTCAGCAGCAGCAGCAGCAGCACTTCAGCATCTAGCACATACAGATGTAGCAGACCTGCAGCAGCTCCTAGCATTCTCTCAGTTAAAATTCCCAAGTCTGTACTCCAGTGGTGCAGAGTATGGGGGAAAATTAGATTGTAGGGTGTATGCATACTTTACAGTGCTCTGCTGTAGGTGTAGCCTGTGTGATTGGCTAAATATGATGCATTCCAACTGCCATGTACATCACTGAGGGGTTGGAATGGCTCAGTTTAGGTGGAACAGAGGTCATCAGTAATTTATATATGCTTGGCTTTCTAAGCCAATTTTTTTTCCTTTTTTTTTGACAGCTTTCCACGCCACAGGTATAAACAATGCTCAGCAGTCAATAGACAACCCCCCCCCATGAATGGGCATGCTCAGAACAACAGCGTGCCCTGCAAACACACTCAAACCAGCTTAAACATGCACACTGAAGCTAAACAAAGCATAGCAGCACTGGGCTCACCCCCGTGCTCAGCTCAGCAGCGCTGTGTGCAAACGGGCACTACTGTACTCCAGTGTGTTTAAAGAAATGGAGACACACCCCCTTTTGATGTCAGCTACCTCTTCCGAGGACACCAACATGATTCTGGGGTTTCACAGGTTACATCTCCAGCCACTGATACCCATTTTTGCTATTCAGTAACCCTAGCTCATTTGCATGCAGACTTGTGCACAAAACCTGGAAACTACACTATTCCAGGACCTACCTCCTTAGCAACCACAGACATCTGCCATTATACATACTCTGTGCAAGGCCCTATAATGCATTATTGTCACATATTTTATTTTTTTTTCATTTTTACACTTTTAAATATTTTTTATTTGCATAACGGCATGTTTGCGCACTGCTGCAGACCACACAAACATAATATGAGTATTAAAAAATAATTATTTTATATTATTTTCCATTACTTTTTGGACACACAGGGCATAGTTTTTGCACATATCAGTATCTGCTTTGCTATTTCTGACCTTCTAACTGGGCTTTTACAGCCCCTGTTCACTTTTTAACTTCATGTACATGGAACTTTTCCATGTACACTTCGGACACCAACAAGGGATCTGCACGATTGCTTATCTGCTTTCTTGATCGCTCTACACACTCGTTTGCATGCAGTTCACTTGCTTATGAGGTGACTTGCATGACACAGACACTTCTGTGTTGGTATGCTCATGCACGCCCCTCAGCTCTGTTTATTGAATTGCATGGCTGCTTACATCTGTGCAAGCTCCTTGCCACTATCCCTACATGGAAAATTAATCTGTGTTGGCTTTGTTGAATTCCCCCTTTAATGTTTTTGAAATATTTGAAATGATTGAGTCAACTAGGCTATGGACTCAGAAATAAACGTAGCATTCTATTCACAAGGATTTGAGAGGTTATCCAAGAAGCCTAATACATTCAGTGGCCTCAAATGAGTTTCATGTAGGATTTATTCTATGCAGTTCTCTTAGTACCAGACATAACTTTATTGCTACTTTTGGAATTACTGGTACTTTTTTATTACTTAGATACTAAAGACATGCTTCATCAGAATGAAACCAAACAAAATGTTGTAGTCATGGCAGAAGTAAAGCTTTTGAATTCTGGATAGCATAGATATCAGTATTGACTCTTTAATCAGTGGGACCAGAAACCATGAGTTATTTATTTCTATTTTGTTTACCAAGGTATTACACAATGATTACAATAGACCATTTGTAGGCACAGTCTGGCCAAAGATATTCATACCAAAAAATTAAACAGAACAAATTCAAAAACATGGAGTAATCACAGAAGGTGGAAAATCCAATGGCAATCAAAACAATATGTAAGTATTACTAACAAAGTAGAAAAACAAATGTGAATTAATTTTTCTAGTAAATATGAGAGAGAAGCAGCAGGTGAGAACATAGGGAGGGAATTAAGTAATGTGTCCACTGGGTAAGTACTTGCAGTCAGATTTTTGATGGTGGTGTCTTTTGAGTCGTACTTTGAATGTGGGGAAAACAGAGATTTCTTTTTGGTGAGGGGAAGGGATTGCCAGAGTTTGGGTACAATAATACAGAAGGAATTGTCAGTACAGTGCAGTTTGGTTTGAGGTGTCTGTAGTGAGGGAGTTAACTGGGATAGGTTGCGGAGGTTGTAGGTGGTAGCTTTATTATGGAATTTAGCTGCAAGAGCTGGAGTTGTTTGATTTTTGTTAGACATAGATAAACTAGATGAAAGACATAGAAGTTTTAATAAGAGATGATTCATTTAGTTGATTTTTTCTTACTTTTTTAAAAAAGTGTTTCTAGTAGGTGGATTCATTAGCTTAACTTCAAGTTTATTACACTGCTTCATACTTAAACACACTTCATATAGCAAGAACAAGATTACAGGCATAAATCTAGGTAAGACCTATCAGTATAAGTACAAAACCAAGTATTTAAACTAATATAAATATAGTAAAAGGACAAAAAAAACTTTGGGGACAGAAAATGTTAACAATAAAAAGGAAAATAACTTAAAGTAAAATATAAATAAAATGTTCTGCATAAAAATGATAGTAGTTAAGTTCAGAAATGCTCACTGAGTCCAAATGAAGCATCCAAAGTAAAGTCTGATGAAATATCACAAATGTAAAATAGTCAATCGTTTAATAAATTAGATCAGGGTCTAAGTCAATAAAGTTTTTAAAAAATGCATTAGAAACTACACCTTCATCATAAAAGTAAAACATAAAGTTGTTCACCTTTCACCTGCCAATGACAAAACCATGATAAGTAAGCCCTTTCCATTAAGAATCCAATTAAAAAATAGAAGTTCAAAACAACAAGGTACTCTCTGCATGATAGATCTTCAGTTGGTCCCTCTGCATGAGTCAGCAACAGAATATTAAAATCATAGATAAACTGAAGTGTAATTTGCAACCGATCTCCAAAAAACGTACACGTAAAAGTCTGACAACCAAGCTCCAAATGATTCTAAGTATTTGGCAGTCTGGCAACAGATCGGACAACTGTCAAACAAATTCAAATGTCCTCACTGGTGTTTTGAGGAAATGGACAACTTCGTAAGATGGCTGGTTAACCATGTCAACACCTCCAAAAAGGAATATATCTCAACCAGACCTTTAACACTAGATTATGGGAAAATAAAATGAAAACCAGACAGAATGAGAGCAACAATGAATGTGTGACTGAAATGCTGCTAATTATATTTAAAAGAGCAACAATGGAAACCATTGCTAGATAGACATTCTACCCTTACACAGAATTAGTGGTACACAACAAAAAATGTGACATGTTCTTGAATATTCAAAATTAAATTGTGGTATAAAGTAAATACAAAAAAAGCACATATTACTGCCAAAAAAAAAAGAAAGAAAAAAAAAAGATGGAGGCAATGTCTCCATGGTCACTTAACATAGAACCTGTATCAAGTTACCAAGTGGTAGGTAAGAGACAAAGGTAAAACAATTGAATATATAGCCTCACTGGGCTGCCCACCAAAAGTGTGAGAACAACAGCTGTAATCTTCAGAGAAACAAGAATTTAATTGTAAAATTTAATTGTGAAATGGGGAAAAACATACAAATTCTTAGACTGTAGAATTTTGGAATATCACCCTTTTCTCTGAGAGGCAGCAGTCACACACACAAACACACACACACACACACACATATATATATATATATATATATATATATATTTTTTTTTTTTTTTCTTTTTCATTTATGTGTGTTGATCAAGATGGTTGGAGTGGGCAGACTTCTTTCCTATGGATGCCTGGGGAGAAAATCTCCTCAAAATTAAATATACTATAACAGGACACAAATTATTAGCTTAACACAATGATCATTTTTAGGAAAAAAATAGAAAGAATTGCTACAAAGCAATGTACTGACAGGATTGCTTCCTTGAAGGGGGTATATGAAGGGGTTATTAATGAGAGTGAAAAAGATTATAATTAGGAAGAGACATGGATGCAAGAAGAAGTTACTAAAGGAAGACTGTCAGAGAGTTGATCAGAGGAAGTGTTAATGTACCTGGAAAGGTAACAGTATAAAGTTGGGAGAGAGCAGCAATAGAGATTTCTAGGATGACATAAGGTAGATGGCATTATCAGAGGAAAATGGAGTTAAAAGAAACATAATTTGCATGTAATATATTAGCAGATGTAGAAAGAAAGGAGTTGATGTAATTATTAGTTTAGCAAGGTGTGCTAGGACAAGAACAGTGCCAGATAATTAAACAAGTAGTCATTTAGTTTGATTTTGAAGCAGATGGGGGAATATTATAGCCTAATAGTAGTAGTAGGGAAGGAGCTTCACATTTTTAGATACACTGATGAGATACAGGGAGTAACTAAGACACTAAATTTTTGATCTGAAGTGGATTTGTCTCTGATTGACTTGTGGGAGAAGACCACTGTAATAGTGGAGTGAGGATGAAAGAAGAGTATTCTGTGTGCCATTTTAACTGTGTATAGATAAGGATGTTTTGCTAATTTGGGGCAGTTTAGTTGTTTGAGTGCTAAAAAGTGATGCGTTGACTTGGGCAATTAGATACAACAGTTGGCAGTGTTGTTTGAATGGTTAGGTGAAGCACAGAGTAGGCTTGATGCAAGATTTGCATGATTGTGCATTAAGAAGGTTAGCAGCTTGGTAAAGGACTTCTAATTCATGGTTAGTGTTTCTCACTAAGTACTGAATATACTTGCAAAATTTAAATTGAACATATAGGATGACCACTACCAGTTGGTTTGTGAGACTATTTCTAGTTGTACATTTTGAAAGGACAGGATAGAAACTGCACATTTTGTCACTGCAAGATCTGTGAGTAAAGATCATTATTTCAGTATCACTGGGGTTTAGCAGCTATTGAGAGTAAGACAGGTTTCTACAGAGGTGAATGATTCTTCACTGATGGTGGTTTGCAATATGAGGAAGGAGGCTAGTGAGTGAATTAAAGTAGCATCCACTGTGTACTGAATTAGTAATGAAAAGGTTAAATAATAAATGTCCTAGTATGGATTCTTGAGGTACACCAGTAGGTACTGGTACTTACACTGAAAAAGCTGAATGCCATTTGACTGCTTGTTGAGGTAGCTGGTAAACCAGTTGAGTAAAGTAGTGCATAATCTTAGTGAGTGAAGAGTAATTAGTAATTATAGAAGGGGACATTATCAAAACCTCTGGAAAGATCAAAGATAATTGTGAATACCAGTTTGTTTTCATTAAGAAAGGACAATAGGATTGATGGTGGTATGACTGGGGAAAAAGCCATGCAATATATGGGAAAGAAGATACTAGGACTGAAAGTATCAAAGAACCTGGTTATAGACATAACTTTTAAGTATTTCTGACAGGTGAAGTAATAGTAATAGGTCAAAAATCTGATATTTCCACAGCAGTGCCAGCTGCATGCAAACATACATTAGAGGATTGTTTCCATAGTGGCTTCAGATACAGAATGATTGAAGAATAAGGAAAATATAGAAATAGGATAGGAGAGAGTAGTTACAGTGGGCTTTAAGTCCTTACAGATAGTCAGAGACAAGAGTGGTTCTCTACAACACACACACGCATTTAAATATAAATATATGTATATATATATATATATATATATATATATATATATATATATATATATATATATATACATTACTATAAATATATATATGTATATATAAATATCTATCTATATATAAATATATATCTATATATATATATATATATATATATATATATATATATATATATATATATATATCACTAGGTTGAATAGGGACTAGGAAACAGTTAGCTGTCTGTCAGGTGCCAGAATCCGACACGTAACACATGCACTCAGGTCACTCCACAACAAATGCAAGTATGACTGTCATTGTCCATGTGGGTGTGAATGACCTCAGACGCACCTCCCTGGACTACATGAAAAGAGACATGGAGGAGGTCTTGGATTATGTGGCCCAGGCAGATATGACACTAGCCCTGAGCAGCATCCTACCATTGCCCAGAATGATACCGCAGTACAAGCAGAAAATGATTAACTTCAACAATCAACTTAAGTTTCTGGTGTCATTCTAAGGGGATCCAGTATCTGTCTGCTTGGGATGACATGACTGACACACCTCGATGCTTTGCCAGAGATGGCCTGCATCAGTCACCCCTGGGTTTCCAGATACTGGGTAAGGCTCTTGTCACCCCTATAGTGCCTTTTTTAGGTGATGTTCCAAAGACCAAATTACCACCGTAACAGCTATAAATAAATGCAATCTGAGGGTCATGTTGCTCAATGCTAGAAGTCTAAATCTCAAGATGCACTTGATCAAAGCACTCCTCAAAATGGAGAACATCGACATTCGTGCTGCAACAGAGAACTGGTTTAAAGCAGCAGAAAGCAGCCCTGCGCTACCAAGCTATAACTCATTCCACAACTTTCGGCCCCGGAACATGGACTGAAGCTCCAAAGGTGGTGGTGTCTCCATATTCATAAATGATGTGCACATCTCCAGACTAGTAGCCCAGCATAACGCATCTGAGATACTTCAGGTACATCTAACATTGGGTAAGATGACGATTCAAATTGTAGCCTGCTATAGGTCCCTAACCATATCCCAAGACTCACTCTATGTTTCTAAGCTCCCTGGAAACTATTAGGGGCCAACCCAACAGTCTCATACTAGGTGACTTCAACTACCCCTCCATCAGCTGGGAAAACTACTCATGCACCAATACACTGGCCCAACGCTTCCTGGAATTCATCAGTTCCAAAGCCTTGGATCAACTCATTCTTATACCCACTAGAGGAAGCAACATCCTTGACCTGGTTATTACTAACATGGGCAAACGTTGCTCTACATCAATAGTCAATTCCTCCCTGGTTAGATCTGACCACAAACTAATCATCATGGAAATCCACATCTCACCCACACCCTTTGCAAAGATAACCAAAGATAACCACTATGAATAACTTCTCCAAAGCTGACTTTGGGCTCCTAAAAACAGAGGTGGCTAACTTCATGGCACCCACGTCAATGGAAAATAGATGTATGACTGCTGGAATCATACACCAATGCACTGTACGAACATGTACATAAATGCATGGAGCTAGCCACTAGCTCTCCTCCAAAATAAGGAAGCCAATCTAGTGGACTCTGCCATTAATAAACTCCACAACAGAAGGAAGAAACTGTTGAAGAAAAAGATGAAGTCCCAAGAGTGGAAAAACTCCCTTATTAGCCTCAACAAAAAGTTGAGATCCATCATCAAAACCTCTAAAGCCAGCTATGAAGGCAGAATTGTGGCAGACACTAAAAACAACCGCAAAGCCTACTATAGTTATATCAAGAATCTCCATGGCAATATCCAGGTTTGCTCTGAGTTGCTTACACAATGGTATCTCCTATACTGAGCCAACAGATATTGCCGACATAGTGGCCAACACATTCAGTGCCAGTTTTACCTCTATCTCCCACCCTAAAGGACCAATCACAATACCGGAGGAATGCCAGGCACCCAACATTACTGCAGCACAGGTTAAAGCTGCATTGTCCAACCCCAAGAATAGAGCTTCCATGAGACCTGACAATATCACTCAGTGTGTTCTACAGGAACTACAAAGTGAACTGGCACCACATCTGTGTGGCCTGTTCAATCACAGCCTCACCTCAGGCTTTGTCCGTACCGAATGGCGCACTGCTACAGTCATCCCTTTCCATAAAGGGGGACCAACTAGAGACCCTGGGAATTATCGCCCCATTAGCCTGACAGGTCTGATATGTAAGGCTATGGAGCACATCATCATGTATCTAATTAACAAGGATATAGGGAATCTCCAAACTCTAGAGGCCACTCAATTTGGTTTTGTGAAAGGTAAATCATGCCTGCTCAACCTGGTTGACTTCTTTGAGTCAGTCACCAGAGCCAAGGACTTTGATACCATTCCCTACTCAGGAATTATTGATAAACTCACCAAACTAGGCATCAACCCCTGTATCACTAGGTGGGCTACAAATTGGCTCAATGATAGAAGCCACAGTGTGAAAGTAGCGGACTTCAAGTCAGACTGCCGATCAGTCATGAGTGGAGTCCCACAGAGTTCAGTCCTGAGTCCTCTCCTGTTGGCATCTACTTCTCAGAAGTCCAGGCAAACATGGAGGGTCTCCTCTGGCTGACCAAGTTCAATGACAACTGCAAGCTGGGAGCCATTATTAACTTCCCAACTGATGTAGACATCCTACAAAAAGGCCTCACTGAGACCAATGACCAGTGTTGAAATCATGGTCTTAAGCTTAATGCCAAAAACTGCATCGTCATCCCCTTTGGGAAAAACTCAGTTCCCACTATTTACCACATTGATGGGAGCCCACTGAACACTGAAGGCGTTATAAGAGATCTGGGGACACAGGTTGACAGCTACCTCTCCTTCAACCACCACATTGCCACTGTGGTCAGAAAGTCCTTCTATGTGGCACACTTCATTACCAGGGGTTTTGCATCCAGGAAGAAAGAGGTCATCATCTCTCTCTACTCTTCCCTCATTAGGCCAGTCATTGAGTATAATGCTCCATTTGGCATGTACCTCACTAGACACATGTAACAGCTGGAAAGGCCACAAAAGTACCTCACGAAGAGGATCCTAGGCCTTAAACACATATCCTACATGGACAGACTCAAAAAACTCCAGCTATTCTCTGTCTCATATCGTCTACTAAGAGGCAATCTCTGCTTGACTTACAAAGCCATGTCTGACACAGCTCTGTTAGAAATACTGCATCTAAAGAGATCCGAATCCCTCCACACCACACGCTTCAGAGACCTCAACCTCATTACCACAATCAATAGAACTTGCTGGAGGGACATATTCGTAACACAGAGACAGCCCATGCTCTGGAAAAGACTTCCCATACATGTCAAGCAGAGTACTTCACTGGCCCTCTTCAAGAGAAATCTTGATGAGTGGATGGGAAATAGAAGGTTCTCCCTGAGGATCACTCCAGTGGCTCTACTTGATAAAGGCATTGAGAACTAATGTCGGGGTGGCATGATGCCAGGGCATTTCTATGGGCTAGGCTTGTAAAGGCTCGAGGGCCATTAGCCTAGTATGCACCTATGAACCTATGAACCTATACATATAAATATATATCTATATATATATCTATATATATATATATATATATATATATATATATATATATATATATATATATATATAGATAGACATATATATATATATATATATATATATATATATATATATATATATATATATATATATATATATATATACAGATATAGATAGCTATATAGGGTCTATATTACATTATCAAAGTTTCAAAACTTCGAATCTGATATGGTCGACACCATATAATCGAAGTCTTGAAACATCGAAAATGTAATAAAACACAACAACCTACAAAAACAAACCATTTATACGGTCTAAGCAGGGGGCATGCCCCCCTGCACCCTCACACCCCCGCTACTTAAATATACCAACTCTGAGATTGCACTACAGTGCAGAAAAGGAAAATCTCTTTCCGCGCTGTATGGAGATCTCCATTAAAAGATTCAAAGTTTCAAGACTTCAATCATATGATGTTAACCATACCAGATTCCGAGTTTTGAAACTTTGATCATCTGATATAGACCCATATATATATATATATATATATATATATATATATATATATATATATATATATATATATAGATCTAGGACATTTCACCGAAAGTCAAATTAGTATGCACTTTTCAAAGAAAGCTCAATTCACCGAAAACCCAATTCACCAAAACACATTTCACCGAAAGTTGTATATAGCCTTGTCCCCACTATAGTGCAAACCTGGAGTTAGTATATATAGTAGGAGGGGTGTGGGGGCACCGTCCCATACAGTGGGGGCTGTGGGGGTGTGGCCCCCCACATATTTTAAATGTTTTGAACTATATACATGCATAGTTGCAATTGCAATATATTACTCTTTTCCAGACATGATATAAACTTAAAATATGTGGGGGGACTACACCCCCACACCCCCCCATTGTGGGGGCAGTGCCCCTCACACCCTCCTACTATATATACTAACTCCAGGGTCACACTACAGTGGGGACAAGGCCATATACAACTTTCGGTGAAATGTGTTTTGGTGAATTGAGTTTTCGGTGAATTGTGCTTTCAGTGATTTGTGTTCGGTCATTTGAGTTTCGGTGAAATGTGCTTTCGGTGAAATGTCCCAGATCCAGATATATATATATATATATATATATATATATATATATATATATATATATATATATATAGATAGATATATAGATAGATAGATATAGATATATGGGTATCTATTATCTCATCTAAAAATGAAATATATATATGCTGAACTTATCTAAAACTCACTTCATTTAAATGAGCAATACTTAAAAAAAAATAGAGAAAAAAATGTTTTTTACCCCCCTCCACGTGGAGGAAGAAAATAGAAATGGGATTGGAGAGAGAAGTGGCAGCAGTGAGCTTTAGGCAGTTAATTGGCAGACTGTCAAAGGCTTGAGTGGTTCTCTGCTTATATGTGTTTATAGATAAATAGATATATCTGGATATCTATCATTTCATCTAAAAAAACAAACTATCTAAACACACCTTATTATACACAATTTATTTGTATTTATTTTTATCTTTCATTTGTTTACTGGGAATGGTTCGACTGGGACAGTGCCCATTTTCAGTGGAGCCCGGGGAGAAAAGCTCCAGGTTAAGCTTACATACAAAGTCATCACATCAAGTAAGTGAAATTATTGACAAAAAAAATGAGTGTTAACACATTTACATGATAAAATTTTAAAAACAGAAATATATGTATCAAAATCATCTTCATCTAAGCCAGCAAAACTGAAAAAATAAACTGAAAAAATGTTTTACATCCCCACTCCCCCTATCTTATATATCACAACTCAACAGTTGCACTACATTGAAAGAAAGGAAAAAACCCTGGCAGTGCACCACCAGCTCATGCATTCCAACAGACTGCAATATTAATTATACATCTTTAAGAAAACATGATTAAAAAAATCATAAACTTTTATAATCAAAATTATAACTTCTAAAATGTATTGAAGACTATAATTAGCTAAAATGTGATTAGATAACTTGTTATATAGTATCAGGAATGTGGGATTGTACCCCTTATACTAGGGATGCTGGAAGGTAAAATTAAAACCATGCTTATGTGTTTCACAGCTCACGTTCTTTTGTCGGAATTGTTTTAAAATTTCCATTGTCTTGCGGTATTTAGTCTCACACTTAGTATAAAACATATAAGCTGACCGTATATTTTTTGTGTATGAATAGGAGCAATATTCGGTTAAACTATTAAGCATGTATCATAAACCAAATTAAAGCACAGTTTAAAGAAAATCAGCAACATATAAGACTCCAAAAGTAAGCATAGTGTGACAGCCAAGTAATATTTTCTCTTCATTCTTATCATTGGTTGAGCTAAACAACTATGTTTCTTTAGCTATAACTATTTTTTTTAATGTTATGACCTAGAGAAGTGTGATACTGTTGAGATAAATGTGCCATTTATAGAATCGATAATGCTACATGGGCAGGGGACATGTCAAGCCTGGAGCCAATTTCTGGAAACAATGAATAAGAAATATTGAAACAATTCTTTAAAATGTTATTGCTTTGTATCCCCTGTGTAGCGATGTTTTCTCAAAAAAGAGTAAAAGCAACTTTATCCCAGTCTTGTATGCCGATTCCATTGCCAGCATTTGTCCAAAACAGGAGAATACCATTGATGCATTTCTCCTGGTTAGGTCAGATGAGCTCTAATGAACATTTTTATCTGAATAGCAGAATTTCTTGGATATTTCAGACACATCTTTCAATCTTTCCAAGCGTTGTCCCAGTCAGTATCATGAATAATATCCTCCCTCTTTTGAGTAAATAGTGACAAAGTTTTTTTTTTCTAGTAAAAACAGAAAATTGGTTTCAGAGATGAAATGCTTCATACTTTGTACCTTGTATTTGATAATGACCTAGTATCTGATGCAGCTTTAATTTTTTTTTCATTTTACAAAATCTGAATTAATATTTGAACGATATAGTAAATTGTATATAAAGTCCTGCAAATAGCACATACATAACATTCAACACTCTTATACAGAGTTAGTAGCTTTCATGAATGCCATCCATGTGATGTGGGCATCTACTGATCAATGCTTGCATTAAGGGTAAAAAAGGCTTAGAGAAAAAAGGAGGCCACAGTATGTGGATTTTTATAATAATGGTTAAATATTTCTTAATATCAGTGGGAGTGTAAATGCCTGTGATAGATGGGACATTGTTTATTTATTTATTTTACATTTGTTTACCAGGAATGTCCAACTGGGCCAGATGGCCCTTTTTTCAGTGGAGGCCCGAGGATAAACACTCCATTACAAAGAAACTACAAGTAAATTGAAGCAATTATTACATACCATGCAATAAAAACATTACAGATAGGTACAAATATGAAATATAACATACAATAGTTCAAAATCTAAAAGCTCCAGTGTAGTAAAAAAAAGAAAAAGAAACAGCTTTATTAATTCACAGTTGTGTATGTTAAGGCAATCTTGAGTGGAGTGCACGGAGGAAAAAATAAGTGGAAGTGTAGGAAGCATGAGACAGAGAGAAGTTTGAGTTGTAGGAAGCATGTGTTAGGCACAGAAGGATTATTTAATGAATCAGGATTTCTGTGGGAAGAGGAGTAGATGAATTTAAGACTTGGATATTTGATGTTGGTACAAGAGTTGAATGGATGACTGGAGAGAGGTGAGGTGAGTGGTCATGTTCTCATAATAGTATAAGAAAGGAATGCTCATCAGTTTTGTTTCTCCCAATAACTGGAAGAAAAAGGTAATTTCTTAAAAGATTGTGTGCATTCTATTGGTGAGCCAGTTTGCAATCTACCTGACAATATACAAGTTGATCTCCAGCTGGGTGAGTTTATCAATGATGCCTGAGTGGGGAATAGTGTCAAAGGTCTTGGCTAGGTCCATGTAGGCCATATGCATGGATTTGCCTTTGTCCTGGGTTTGGAAATTGTCTCAAAGAAGTCCACCAAGCTCAAGATGCAAGATCTCCCTTTAACAAAGTCAAACTGGGTCAGGTTGAGCATTTGTAGGTCTCCTATATCTTTGTTGATAAGGTCCATTATTATTATTTTCATAACCATGCAGATTAGGTTGGTCAGGCTTATGGTTCTATAGTTCCCAGGGTCTGTGGACTTGCCTGCTTTATGTAACAGGATAATGGCTGTTGTTTTCCATTCAGCAGGTACAAAACCAGTGCTTAAACTGTGGTTAAAAAGAGTACCCAGCAGTACAGCTAGTTCCTGTTTTAATCAATTTAGAACGCAGCCTGGGATATTATCAGGTCCCACAGAGGCTGTGTTTTTGACTTGGAGAGAGCAGTTATGACCTGTTCCTTGGAGATATTAGGTGGAAGGCAGGTGGTAGGGAAGCTTTGGGGGATATGTGGCAGGGACAGTGGAGAGAAGTTTTAACTGAACCTGACATTCGAAAGCGCTTACAATAAATTGAATTAGTTCTAGTCTGGTTAATGCCCTTTGCCTGTTTGTTTCTTTAAGTTATTTTGTTTGTTTGTTTTTTGAAAAAGAGTTTTTATTCATGGCAGGTGGGTTTGAACTGAACTCGCAAATGCTTTTCTCTCAAGAGAGAATGGATATGCAGGGTGGTGACGGAGACCATCTTACGGCCAATTTAACTTTGCTTATTCAGAAGCTGAATGCACGAATGGATGATTTAAATGCTAAAGTTGATGGCCTTAGTGGTATAGCAGCAAGTATTGGCAGTTCCGGTCGGCAAGTTAACCCGAATGGGGATGCCAACAGTAGTACATTATTGCATGGAAATAGAGGTTTACCTTCCACATCAGCAGCTTTACTGGGGACTAACCAGAGGTTGAATGGACTTAATTCTCTGGTTTAAAACAATGAAGGTACGAGTGTTCAGAATAATAATAATGTTCAATTTAATCTGCCTTTATTGACTGAGTGCATCAATAAACTGATGGTTTTAACTTACAGTGAAGCAGTAGCTAATACTTCAGCTGTGACTGTTAACAATCGTACTAACACTGTGGACATTGTAAGTAATTTAAAAACTTTTGATAATAAGTTATTTAAACTCAAGGAACTTCAATTGGAAACAGTTTATTTATGTACGTGTATTGAGAGGGGTCACATCCCGAAGGGCCTACGACAAATTGACAGTTTCCCGTAGGTTTAGAACGTGGTTCCCAGTTTCATAAAGACCTTTTGGTTTTGTTTGATAAACAAGGCTGTGAATTCCTTGAACTGTTGATAAAAGACTATGATGCACACATTTTGTTACTGAGGAATGATTTGTTGGAACTTGAAAAAACTATTAAAGGGGACAGTGACTTTCCTAGGTATAAATATGATTTTTCATATATATTTGTTAGCATTGAACAAACCTTGGAGAGACTAAAAGCCACAAAAAATAAAAAGTTAGCACGTGATATGAGGGATTATACACAATGTACAGCTTACCCCTTACCTCCCCTTAACACCAATTTGAGAACTAGTGGTGAACTGCTTAATGTTGGGGAAGGCGAAGCTTTGGCTAATTCTGATGTCTTGAACAACATTACTGCTGATATTGATCTTACTGGAGATGTGAATAATACCATTCCCCCTTCTCCGCATTGCAGTGAAAGGCTGTAAAACCAACAGGGGGTACAGACTAATACCGTCCATAATATGGGTTTTCACAACAACAAGCCTGTCCAGGGCGGTTTTACAGGACCCCACAAGGGCAGGTACCGGCAACTGAGGAAGAACAATCGTCGCCGCAGATAACAATTAGCCCCTATGTATTGAACCCATCAGAAATTATTGAAAATACATATCCTTGTGTATTGAATCCACCAGAAATGACTAAAACTGTATATCCGTGTATTTTATTGAATACATTTGGTGACTTTAGAATATATAATTTTGCTAAATTTGAAGTATCTCCTGAACTTATTAATGTATTGTCCAAAGGGTTATCTTTTGTACCAGCCAAGCACATGAATGTGGCTGACACCATTTTAGATCTGAAAGTTTTCATATGTAAACTGAATTTGTTGTGTCTTCTTGGGAATATGTCTAGTCTGAATTCTGATGTACATATTTCCAGTATTTTTAATCCCCCTTTGCATAACACCATTAGATTTTTTGAAAAATTATGTGAATTGGATTTACGTAATTTTTCTGTGATGGCTGTTAAAGGTAGGGAGACTAGTGGAAATAACATCTCTGATAATGAATTAAAAGCATTAAAATTATTAAGAGATCAAAGAATTAGAGTATTAAAGCCAGATAAGAATGGTGGGCTTGTTTTAATGAGTGATAAACTTTGTGAAGAAAATATCTTAATGTTACTTAATACCTATGTTAAAGTTTCATTGAATGAATTGAATGGAGCCTATCAAGGTATTAGAGTTTTGATTAAGGATTTATTTATTGATCGTATGTTTGATTTAGAAACCTTTAATTATTTCACTATGTCCTCACCCATTACACCGGTTATTTTTGGATTGCCTAAAATTCACAAAAACTTGAGTAAACCACCTTTCCGCCCGATTGTGGACGGGCGTAACAGTATAACTTATGGGTGTGCTAAATTGGTTGATTCTAAACTTAAAAAATATTTGGAGAATCAACCACAAATATGCCGGGATTCATGGAGTTTTTGGAAACAATAAATGGCTTAAGATTTGATGACCAAATGAATTTTTTAACCATCAATGTCCGTGACCTTTATACTGTTATTCCTCAGAAATTAGGTATCGAATGGGTTTGTGAGTTTTTGTTTAAGCAAGGTGTTTCAGGTGATGAAATTAACTTAATAGAATATTTACTGGACATTGTGCTCTCTAATAATTATATTTTGTTTAAAGGCAATTTTTATCATCAAAAATCTGGTGTTGCCATGGGTTCCCCCTGTGGGGGGAGCTTTGCGTATACCGTTATGGCATATTGGGAAAATGAGATTCTGTTTAAACTTGACATCTTTAAAGAATTTGTCTGCTGGTATACACATTATTTGGACGATATTTTTGTTTTATTTAAAGGTGATGAAAGTGAGGCTGCGGAATTTGTCTCTATATTATCTAATCTTACTTCATTTTTGAGTTTTACCTACGAATTTAATAATGTTAAGATATCATTCTTGGATGTAATACTTATTAAGGATATGGTGAATTTGGGTTATATTGCAAAAATCTACCGTAAGCCAACATATTCTAATAGTTTTCTTCATTTCAGTAATGCTCATCCCCATTATCAGAAACGTGCTGTTATTAAAGGCTAGCTAGTTAGAGCGGCCCAAATGACCACTCTAGAGGATGATTT
>NC_056732.1:931228788-931246288 GCF_019279795.1 Protopterus annectens | reverse complement strand
TAATTCAGCTTGCCTTATGGGTGTGAAATGCACTGTGCTGGGTCACAACAGTCTGTCTGTCTGGTACTTAATGCAGATGATTAGGGCTGTGAGTTTATTAATAAGATGGTTTTATAGTGCATGGTTTGACTCCTTTAGCCTTCATTTGTCTTTTGAGTGACTCTGACCAAGTCACTTCACCAGATAGTGATCCTGGGCTGGCTCTGAAGAGGGACACTTACATCCAATGAGATGCCTCAAGCTGTTAGCAAATGCATTGCACATTTGCATTTTAAATTCCTGCACCCTTCATGAAGCTGCTAATTAGTACTTCACTATATTCTTTTCAACTAGGAATCCCAGAGTGTGTCTTGTAGTTTAATGTGTTCTCAAATGCATTTTCAATAAATGTAAGTTTCAAGCAAAGAGAAGTTTACTGTTGTTCACGCTAAGCCTGTTTTCAATGTGAGACTGTTTTGTTTAACAAATGCCTGTCAGTGTTTTTGCTATAAAACCTGAAGTAACAGTTTTAAATAAAATCCAAATCTCTGTGATCATTGTAAAAGTAAAACAGAAAACAGTATGCCTACTGGCAGATTTTGAACAATGTTATGATAATTGGGGAGAATCAGCCAAGTAAAGGGATATTGATACAGCTGTTGGGGGGAGAGGGTCAGTCCATTAATCTGCCCAAGTCCCCATATAACCATGATCTGGCTACAATGTGACATTCAGAATGGCAGTATGCATTTTTCTGATTGTTTCTATGTAGTTAATGCATTGTTTAATCTTTCTAACCCAGACAGAATGCTAGTATGGGAAAACCTTATGTAACTGTTTTGCCCCATGTAGGGTCAGAGTTAATTTTACTCACTAAAGGTCTTTGTTGTACATTCCCCACTCTAGCTTGGAGGTAAGAAAGAATATGTTTGTTTGGGCTGAAAAAAAGCTATTATTTAGCAACCAAAGTTTAAGCCAGCATCAGTCAGATGAAAAAGATGAGGACTGATGAAATTGACAGACTAAACTTGGTCCAATCTTGGCTTATTTTCAAAACATAAATGATCGGCAATTCTCAAGAGAATACTGCTTCTAAAAATGTTCTGCCTGTTATTATTGATGAAGGTAACATAACTCTCAACCTTTTCACTCAAGAAATCTGGACAAAACCCGGCACTTGAGTTCATTTATTTACTTAGCTGTGTTCTCTTGACTAGATTATCTCTAAAGAACAGCATGTAAAGAAATGTGTAGATTGGGAAAGAAATGGATTAGAGAGTTTTAGTGTAAAAGTTAAAACCTCTAGTTTGTTTTAACAAGAAAAATATGTTTTGTACACATTAATTTAGGATGACTATGAACACTACCTACTCTTGAGCATAGCTAACTAGCCGTACCTGTTATTTTTCTTTCTTGTTTCTCTTTTATTTGAAAGTGGTTGGCTGCTATGCTTAGGTTACAGAATACCTTGCTGACAGAATAAGATAAGAAAAAGTTTGTATGACTATGTAGAGTAACTTTGTATAATATCTGTGAGAATGGAATGTGTTTAAATGACAAAGCAAGGCAGACCACATTTTGTTACATTGTTTTGATTGGGCTATGAAAAGATCATAGGACTTTTCATTGGTTTCCACTGGGAATAATGTTTTCTTAGAAACACAACAGTTTGATAATGTTATATGTGGCTGCCTGTCTTGCTATTGTCTTACTTACTTAGAAAAAAAAACTGTGTTTGAACCTCTGACTTTTGTGTTTGGTCTCATTTAGTTAGTATTCCCATTTAAAGAAGAGACCTGTGGAGAAAACTTCACAAATCTTAAGAAAAGTACAAATAATAAATATACATTTTAATCACAAACATAAATCAAACTTGTTGAACATTCAACGTTTGTAATGTATAATTGTGCTGGTAGTAGAAATACTTTGTGTGTACAGTGAAATAATTAGCATTATATAATGGTACTGGTACAAAAATCGATAGTATTGTAAATTAATAGCATATTCTGAATAATGCTGACAAATGGACAGCAATTATGTTGCAATAGAGCTGGCACACTGCGATGTGGTTTTCCTACACATGAGAAGACTATATAGCAGCTAGATGATTCAAAATGCTTACAGTTTGTCTCTGTTATTCAGACATTGTTTATAAATTTAGCATAAGCTTTTGCAATCTAATTATAATCAGTGACCTCTAGATATAAAAGTGCACAGAACAAGGGTTCTGTAGATAAAGTAGGATTTCTTATGTATTCTACAAAGAGCTTTGATATTAAGAAATAGCAGTCAGGGAGAAATATTGGAAAAAGAGAGTTGTGTAAGTAAACTTACCATAACAGTAGATGTCCGAATTATCACTGCTATAGTAGTCTTAGCTATATGGATGAAATCCTGCTAAGGATATAACAGCCATCCAGCTTTAAAAGCTTCAGGACATCTTGCAAATGATCAAATTGTTGTCAGTTCGAGCTAAGCTGACTAAAAGGTTGGTTGAGGGTGGGATATTGAAAGATCTACAGTACCTCATATTCTCTGTTTAAATTGGTTGTAATTGGTGTGTGAGTGTGTGTGTGTTTATGTTTGTGTGTGTGTGTGTGTGTGTGTGTGTGTGTGTGTGTGTGTGTGTGTGTGTGTGTGTGTGTGTGTGTGTGTGTGTGTGTGTGTGTCTTTCTGAATGTTTGTTTATATACGTAAGTGTATGCTTCTATTTATATGTTTGTATATCTGTTTGTGCTTCTGAATGTGTACCTGTAGCACTGGGCCTCAGAACACCCTTGGGCATGCATTATTTGCCCAATAACACAAACCCTGTTGTGGTTGTTATTGCTTCCATAGACTGACTGGGAGGAGGAAGGAGAGGATATAGGATCCCCTAGAGAATGGTCCTAACAAAGCCTACCCTAGACCTTGAGAAGGAATCTGTTTCATATTGCATTGAAAAAGTATACACAGAGGACAAAGTTACTGCTTCTAGAATAATTCTAGAATTCAAATCTTTCCAAAAACTCACAGATAAACCAAGGCCTGATAGAATGCACTTTGACCCTGCCTGGAAGTGTATTGTTGTTGGGGAGATGGTATAAGAAAAAGTAATAGCATGAAACAACCACATGGAGATGGCCTGTTTTGACATTGGTTGTCTTTTTTCTTACTTTTACAAGAAATTATCAACAAATCACAACTCTTGAAAGATTTTTCTATTTCAAGATAGTACCTGAGTTGTCTTTGGACATACAATGTGTGGAGTTTCCTTTCTCCTGCATTCTTAGGCTTGTTTTTTGGCTCTGGAAAGAAGATGGAGACTGAAAAAAGTAAACTTGGATACTACTTTAGGCAAAATAGGATAGTTCTTATGGAAACCTCATCTTTGTAGAACATGAGATAAAGCTGATTCACAATAAGAACTTGCAACTCATATATTCTTCTTAAGAGGTCAGAGCAATGACCAGGAATGTTTTCCATGCTATGAACCTCAAGTCAGCCTGATTACCTGGTTGAAATACAGCAAGAATTACTTTTTCTAACACAAAATTAAGATTCCAAGGAGAAGCCACCTGTTTTCTAGGAGGCTTGATCACAACACCCCTTTCAAAAACCTATTCACATGGCCACTTGAGCCTTAGTGGAGGATAGTAACTCACACTAACAATGTAGTACCAGAGAAACACTAGCCTTGAAAGGGATCTTGTTCCTTTTGTGACATCAGCTAGAAAACATTTTCCATTTGCTAATGTATGATTTTCTAGTAGCATTTTCTTTGCCTTCTTTAATACTTATTGCATGTCCTCAGAAAATAGGTGTCTAAAATGGATTACAGTTTCATCATCCAAGCAGTCAGTTACAGTTATTTGGGATCGGGATGCATCAGACACCCCTTGTTATGTGAGTAGGTCTAGTCAACGAGGCAACTTGCTATAATTTCTGCTGGCCATTTTGAAAAGAAGGGAGAATCATTGTTGTCTGGGCCAGAATAGAGCCACCACAATGATCTTTTGTGAGTCCTTCTGAACCCTCAGAATGATCCTGGTTATTAGTGGAAATGATGGAAAGGCATACAGAAAAATTCTTATCCAAGGAAAAGTAAAACCATCTGTCTTCCAACCCTTCTTGTATTGTGTCCTGAAGCAGAAATTGACAACTGATTGTTGTAAGTGGAGGTAAAAAAACTATTTGAAGTGTTCTCCACAACTGTAACAGATCCTGGAAGACACCCTGATGAAGTTTCCATTCATAAGGGTTTTTCCTGATGTTGCATATCTTGTCTGCCACACACAGTATAGTAAGTAAGATGCAGTAGAGTGAGACTGTGCTGAAAAAGTGTATCTTAGGCTACCATGGCTAGTTTACACACAGGGCAAGATGTATTCTTTCACCCTTGTCTGTTTATTTATCACATCACTGTGGTGTTGTCAAGAACACTTGTAGATGTCCCTGGGACCATACATGACTGAGACAGTTGAGAGTATTTATAAGTGCCAGCATCTCTTTTATGTCTGTGTGTTGTAGTTTGTGATTTCTTCTCCAAAGATCATTTTTACCTTCACAGACACTGCTCCACAAGCAAAGTATAAGGCATATGTTGATAGAGAATGGGATACCTGGATTCTGTATTTTTTTTCTGTCCACCAAAAAAATCTCCCTTTTCATAACCCCCCAAACTGGAAACTGGAATGTCAGGGAATGTTGATGTTGAGATCATACAGATTTCATGTTCCACTGGGTTTTCTTCATATCGAGTTTTTCTTCATATGGAGTTTTGCAAGAGGGAATATGAGAATCATAGAAGCTTTGATTCCCAGCATCCTGAGAAATTCCCTGGCTGAGTAGACTAAGTGAAAAACCTCAGGAATTGATCTAAATACAGACATACTTTTTTTCTGTGGAAGAAAACCTCTTTGACCTGAGGTACCTAGGACATACAGCAAGAAAACAGACAGTCCAATTAAAAGAAGTTAAACAAGACATTCAACTTTAACCCCAGTCAGTCTAGAAGATTCCTTACTCAGGTGAGATATTCCTGATACTTTGAAAAAGACTCTGCAAAAATAAGCAAGTCATACAAATAAGGAAAAATGTGAATACCCTGCAGTCTGCAGTACGTTATCACAAAAACAAGACACTTTGTGAATATCCTTGGAGCAATGAATAGACCACAGGTTAATGCTGAGAACTAATAATCTGATCCAGGCACAGAAAACCTTAAGAAATATCTGAAGTCTGGCTCTATAGGAATGTTATGATGCATATGTTTTAATTCTAAGATCATTAGAAAACTCAAAAGAGGAATAATGTATAACAAGTTGAGAAGTGATAGCATTTTGAACTTGGGCACTATCACAAACAGATTCAGAAAAGAGAGAGCAAGAAATGGTCTCCAAGAATCTGTTTTCTTTGGCATCATAAACATTCTTGAATAAAAGCACTCTTATAACTGAGGAGGAGAATCTATGTCTATGACTCCCTGAAACAGCAGATGCTGAATGATAGAAGATAAGAGTTTGGTTTGGTAGATAAGAAAAATTGCTAAAACGGGAAGGAGACACTCCCACTGCCATATGCACCTTTGCTGGATTACTATTATTATTATTATTATTATTGTTATTATTATCGTTATTATTATTATTACTTATAATAATTATTATTATTATTACTTTCAGCACCCATCTGTCTGAAGTCTGTTGCTAAAGTTAAAATGGAGGTTCAGACTTTCTGAAAGGATTGCCAGAGTGGAAAGAGGTCGGAGAGTCTTTCAGATAGTCATTCAGACTTATTATACTGTTCATCATTTCTTTTTGTAACCTCCCTGTCATTGCTTTTTAAATAGCAGGGTAGGGTTGGTGTAATGGTTAAGGTGTTAACCTCACAAATACAACATATAGTGTTCAAGTCTGACTTTTTGCAATTGGCTAGGCCTTTAATGATCTGAATACTGGTAGCCTAGTATTTACCTATGAACATATCATACAGCAAATATACATTTGATTACCAGCAGCTTGCAATGTTTGCTTATTTTTTTATTTATTTTTTTTGAGAATGGTGGTAGAGATAGCATTAAATTCATGTTCAGGCACCTAGGCAGCAAGACATTTCCCTCTGATACATTTGGTTGGGACACATGGCTGAAGTGACATTCAGCTGCAAAGATATATGGCTTTTGCAAATTCCCTGTGGGCAAAGAGAAGAATGTGGTGCCATGCCCGCAACTTCAATAACCAAATGCACAGGGGAAAAATAATGTCCATGGTCCCCAAGGCAACATGAAACAGCAGGCAGTATATCAGGCATCAGTAGTAGGCTGGCCAGTGGGTATGTCAATGGCAGTAAATATACAATGAACAATGGACAATGCCTATATAATTGGTGTGTGTAGACCACTACTTCTTTAACTGGCCTTGGGTATTACCTGAAATGCATAATGGGGCATAAATGTGACCACAGAAGCAAGCAGGATTTCCTCCATGCTGTAACACACTTCTACATGCTATAATTACACAAGCATGTACTGTACACTGAGATCAACACTTCTGCCCCTATGCACTTGGTTATTAAAGCTGTGGGCATAGCAGCGTGTGTTTTCTTAGCCCACAGGGAATTTGTGACAGCCATATTTTTCTGCTGCTGAATGTCACTTCAGCCATGTGTTCCCACCCAAATGTACCACAGGAAAATGTTTCACTGCCTAGGTGCCTGAACCCATTAAATACTTGGCAAACATGGAGAAGGAAGGCTGGAAAATCTGAGTGATTGCTCAAAAGGGCCTCTCTCTCTCCTCACAATTTTTAATGCTCCCTGCAGCAAATGGCCCAAAAACTCTCTGTTAAAGGAAGAATTCAAAATTTCAACTTTGGGATATTCTGTAAAGGTCTGAGTACTCAACCAACCAAACAATCTTATAACAGCTACAGTGGAAGCACTCCAGGAAGTGACATCAGCAAAATTAAAAGCACATTTCATACAGTGGGTAGCCTCTTGATATAGAGAAGCAAACAGGTTACACAAAGACTTTTTTTTCCTCTGAAGTTGAAACAAATGCTATTACATTTTCTCATGTCTACAAAAGAGGCAAGCATAAACTTTAACATATGAGGTTCACAGATGAGAATTCTAAAATGTTGCAGAGGTAAGTACTTTTCTCCCAATTGTATCAAAAGCTTTCCTGTCTTTGTCAAAAGGACATGGATTACTGTTAACTAGGTGTTTAGCAGCAGCTGGTTTCACTAAAGCAATAGCTGCTGGGTCTGATATGAGATGAATTTATAAAAACTTACATAAGACTGAAGAATTGTATACAATCTAAAAAGCTGAAACAAGCTCCAATATACTAAGCTTTTCACCATCAAACTAATGGATTCTTCACACTAAAAGGAGCATCAAATCACATAGTTTAAATACAATCTACATTTTTCAACTGACCAATCACAATTGTTACATAATTACCAAACATCACAGCATACATACTGATATATAGCATGTAAAATGACACTTACAATTTCTGTAAAACTGATAATAAAACTATTAATTTCAAAAAATTGAAAAATATTAATGAATGACCTTTTCCCCAAAAACTTTATAACATACAAAATAAATAAATATATATATATATATATATATATATATATATATATATATATATATATATATATATATATTAATAACATAAATTAAATACAATAAATTTAAACCCACCCAGACGTCAAACAACAATTGCCCTTTGCTTCAATATGGGCATTGACGTCTGGGTGGGTTTAAATTTATTGTATTTAATTATATATTATATATATATATATATATATATATATATATATATATATATATATATATGTGTGTGTATATATATATATATATATATATATATATATATATATATATATATATGTATATATATATATATATATATATATATATATATATATTTTTTTTTTGTATGTTATAAAGTTTTTGGGGAAAAAAGTCATTCATTAATATTTTTAAATTTTTTGAGATTAATAGTTTTATTACCATTTTTACAGAAATGATGTGTCATTTTACATGCTATATATATATATATATATATATATATATATATATATATATATATATATATATATATCAGTATGTATGCTGTGATGTTTGGTAATTATGTAACAATTGTGATTGGTCAGTTGAAAAATGTAGATTGTATTTAAACTATGTGATTTGATGCTCCTTTTACTCTGAAGAAGCCATTAGTTTGATGGTGAAAGCATTTAGTATATTGGAGCTTGTTTCAGCTTTTCATTAAACGGCTCGGTGCAGTTCGTAATTATTGTGTTTGTTTTTCAACTGTTTTTACCCTGTTGAGTTAGGCGTATTTTATACAATCTACTTGCTTTCTCTGGGATGGCAGGATGGCTGTCAAGCAAGTTACAGACTATGACAAAAACATCATCCGATGCTGCAAGAATAGGAGAAATTAGAGTACATTCTGAAAAATTCAGTTGTAATATACCATAATACTTCTTTAGGGACAGTCAAATATCATTATGTTTTCATTTAAATAACTAATTCATTCTGCTAAATAGTTTCAGAGAAAGAGAATCATTCAAAAGGACTGGCAGAAGCATACTTTCCTCAGAATCTGAATCAAAAACCTGAAGAGACAAAATAGATTCTATTCCTTCACATCACATTCAATTGATCATTCACTTGAACTTCTTCAGAAAATAAAAAGTCTGTTTTTCATTTTACCAGACACAGGCAAACTGGAAGGATCAACAGTCTGACCTAATCCCTGACCTGAGCTCAATAAATTCTTCCTGTCCAAAATGATTGAAACAGAAGAAGATATGTCAAAGTTTCTGTTTCATGATATTTTTAAAAGCAGGCCCACTATTTGTCAGGAAAAAAACTCAAAAGGGATAGGCATTGCATTCGAGCTAAGAAGAGGGATGTTTCTGCCCTGTCTCCCAGGACCAACAAGGATAACTGTCCTTTGCTTGCAAGAGCAGTCCAGCAGCCACACAGAATGTGTCTAACTCAAAATCCATAGTGACTGTATGGACTACGCAGCCTAGGAAAAACTTGAATGGTCGGAGAAACCAGGAATGGCCACAGCTGAGTCACACTCTGTGGCTGAGGTACTTTAGCAATTAGCTATGGTAGCAAAGATTGTTTATTAATATTGTTCTTTTTTGTGGCTGGAAGAAGGAAGAGCTAAGGAATCAGTAGGTTGTTCCAGGGTTAAGTTGAAAAAGATGCCTGATTTCCAGTGAAGCTTGGCATCATAAATCAGTAAAGCAAGTAAGTAGCAAAAAAGTAACCTCCCCAATAAAAAAAAACACAGTAAAAAGGACTTTAAGCACTTACCCCAGCTACCAAAAGAAAAATAACATGACATCTAGAAGAGAAAAAGTAGTTTTAACTTAGTTTAAACAACTTTTTTTTGACAAAAGTAAAAAGTGATGCTCCTGTTTAAGAGTTAACAAAGATCAAGTGACATTCAATAACAAACACTATTTTCTAACTTAAAATTTATATTTTCATAGAGAAAAGTTTAGAATTTGTCATAAAAAGGAGAGATGGAAGTTTTTTTTCCCCTGAAATAAACTTATCTGCTCAGCAATGGAAATTTTAGCCGACCATTGATTCTCAAAAGCAGCTGAAAAGATCTGATTGGCTTTGTGCCCAAACCTGTCATTTTAGTCAGGTTAGTTCATGCTGATTAATGATTTGGAAGTGTGGAAGGTGGCCTGAGGCTTTGGAATCTTGCTGACCATTATATCCTTAGCATGATATAACCCATGAAGCTTAGGCTACTGCAATAGTGATCCTAATGATGACCATCAACTAATGCACAGTAGAAAGAAAATATATTCCAGGTCATTACTTTTCTGAATTGAGTTATTGGTCAAGTTGACTTAGTGGATGAGGGCATGGGAAGAACTTCAAGATGGTGACAACAAACTTCAGTAGTTCCCAGTCAGAAATGAATTCTGTGAAGAAAATTATAAACTTAAAGGGTCATACATTTTTCACCATGGAAAATAACAAAAGTGGAAGTGGATTAAAAAAAATCCAGTCATCTTCACAAAACAATAAGCTTGTCATTATTTATATAAATCTGTCAGTTGTGGAAACAGGTGTGAAAGAGTGGAGAAAATCTTCAGTCAGTGAACAGTATTAAATAAATGAGGTTAACTCTGAGCTAATCGAATTTTTAAAGGTGAGGGAAATCTTGAATGAACTTAAAGACAGAGAAGGACACACTCTTGATGTAGTCATAGCTGCCAAAGATCACCCCCCCCCCCTGGTTACAATATACTCAGGCATGACAGACAAAACAAAGGTGTAGGTGGTTAGCAATCATGTATAAAATTTCCTAACCATCATCCTTCACTTCGCCTATCATTGCATCATCATTGAAGTGGTTGATCCTCTTTTCTATTTCATCAGATATATCTAGAAATAATATACTGAAGAATATGACATACAGGGACAACATATTCAATACTCCTCTTGCCATCTTATTCACGCTTGACATTGTATCTTTTCATCACAACCCCCTATTGTACCATTCATTCATTCATTTATTCATTCATTCATTCATTCATTCATTCATTCATTCATTCATTCATTCATTCATTCATTCTTTGATTCATTTCCTTAGTTTTGAGTTTAGTCTAACCACTATGACATTCCTGTTAGGCACTTGCAAGGGAACAAGTCAACATTGTAGGAGAAATCCTGGTAGAACACATCAACACTTTTTGTCCGGTCAAGATATCTTGTTCTTAAAATGGTTCAGATTTGATTAACAGCCTTTATGTCCATGAACCATTGTTGGTTGTTGTTCTAGAGATCTAAGAAGGCAACTAGTGATTCCCATTATATTTCCTTCATGACATTCCTTGTTTCTGTTGATAAGCTAACAGTCATGCAGTTCTCTTGATTTCTCTCTTCACTTCTGTTACACAAAAGTACCCTTCTTGCTGTATTCCATTTCTCTCAATTACTTTATTGACTACATTACCATCTTCTTAAATCTGAGAGATTTTGTCAAAGTCTGCATCATAAATTACAGAATCCTCATTTTTCCTAACTTAATTTATAGTAAAGTTCATAGCAGACCATTCCCTTTGGAAAACCCATACTTCTATACTTCCATTCCTTAGATGCTATGAATCACAAATTTTATTTTTCTGGTGTACATCTCAGTACTGGTTAGAAAGCCACTTACTAAGGGATCGTAAAGTTTGCAGGTACAGAAGAAAAAGAAAGCACAAAATTCAGGAATCCATTCTTTGTAGGAATGTCAAGTGTTACTCATTTGATACATAATTTTAATTTATTTTTGTTGATCAGGTTAGTTGCATTAGACCTGTGTCCCTTATTCAGGGCAGAGACCAAAGGTGGCATTTTTGACTATGGGAAATTTGGCCAGGGCACTGTTAACTTCCCCTTTGCATCCTTTACATTCAACCATCTACCCAGGCAGATGGGACCATAGCCTAATATCTCATCTGAAGAACAGTACACTCAAGAGTGACACCCTCCTTATATTTCACTGCAGTTGCACTATTAGGAAATCAACCCAAGCAGCTGATGTGGGAATAGAACCCACAGCTTTCTGATCTAGCACTAAAGGTGAGTGTGCTTCCTGTTGGACCTATGACACTGTGTGATACAGTATGACCTCATAGATGTAATGCAGGGAAGGTGGCTCAGTAGCTTGCTTACTGATTAATAATACATGTTTATGCAGTGTTCACCTAAGGGCACCTTCTGCTACTGCTAAATCCCTTTATTCCTCATTATAAATTCCAATGGATGCTTACTAATGCACTAGTAAATGAATATCTAGTAGAAGAAGATAAATGCACTGAATGGAATGTCAAAAGGATGACTGAAAGTCATAGAACTGCAAATATTATAACAGTCTAAAGACTGAGGATGTGACCCATGTGACATGCTTTGTATGCACCCTAAACTTTGTGATGGTAGACTCCAACAGTAAGAACAAAAACATGCAGATCTGCTTAGATGATGCCTGAACTTTCTGCACCCATGTTGCTATTTTCTAAAAGAAGAAAGCTGCTATGGTAAATCTGATTAGGCTGTGGTTGTATCTGCTCTAAATGTAATATTAGACCATCCTTAAGATGAAATCTGGCCAAAAGTATATTGAAGTGCACTTTTAAACAGAAAACATTTCTTTGGTATATAGCCTGACATGATATAGAGAAACAGGATGTAAATATTAGCTATGCTTGATGGTGTATGAAAGAGTTTTTGGTTACTGTTAAGAAACAGTTTTAACTAGTTACCCACCTTGTGTTCTATGATGTTCACTCCGATCTAACTACTAAACTTCCTGAAATGATTCATCCTCAGTAAGTCCAGCCATACTTTCCTGGTACTAATGAGGTCCATTCTGTAAAGTCTTCTAGTCGACTGTTGAAAAAAAACTACAGTTTTTCCTATCTCTTACGACCACATTTAGTTAATAATACAGTACAGTTACTTTTTGAATTATATGATTTTAAAGATATGATATATAAAGCAGCATTGCACAGAACAGAAAATCAATACCCTTCTGACATAGAATGTCAAAAACCATGGATAAGGATGCTGTTACATTCAAGCATTCTGAATCTGAACTGCTTTTTTTCTTTTTATTTCTGCTGCTAGAATACAATGATGGATATATATCTTTTATGAAGAAAAAAAAAGACAAGAGCTGTTGGAACACTGCATGATAAATCAAAATCTGACATGCTGCCAGACTTTGTGATAAAGTCATCAGGAATTGTACTCCGGCTTTTCTGCTGCCAGAACAGTGTGTGTTAGGAATAGTTATAGACTGAAAGAATAATCTGCATTCCACCTCAGCTGAAAACCACTACTTTACTGGTAAATATGCCAGTCTGTCATTCTTAGGTCACTGAACACTTTATATTTCCTCTTTATATAAACATTATAGTAAAAATAATTTTATTACATCTCTCATAGGCTAAAGGCTATGTCAGTTGTACCATGATCAAAAATGAATGTCACATATTATCTGCAAATGGAAATATATTCAGGGAAAGGTTTTCAAAACTACTGCGGTGGTGGTGCTGCGGTAGCGTTGTCGCCTCACAGTTAGACGTTGCACGTTCAATTCTCAGTTAGAGCGTCTTCTGTGTGTCGACATGCGTGAATGGGCATTCCTTCGTTGAAGGTTGTGCGTTAGGCCCGGCAAGCCAGCATGTAAAAATCTACTGCCAATCATTAGTGGACCGGAGTTCAACTGTGGCGACCCCTAACAGGGAAAAGCCGAAAGACACATAATTTCATGTAAACTCTTCCTTTAATCAACTGTGATTCAATGGTGGCAAAGGGAGTAAGTAAATAGCAACAACAACAAAAATAATACTTGTAAAAGTTGAAATATTCTGTTGCTAACTGTACTGCAGATATACTTTCAGTAAGATGGAATCATACTACAATAATAATTATATACTACTGACTTATTTAAAAGGAAAGAAAATGTACAGTCACATGCCATTATGGTTAGAATAAACTTAAATTGCAAAGGGCTCAAGTTCCTAAAAATGAATGATAAGTAATTTAGACAGAACAAGGGAAACATTGTTTGATATTATATCCCGTCAAGTGTTTCTGGTCCCAGAAATATAGAATACCTGAAAATAAGAAATAGTGAACAATGACATGAGAAACAATTTAAAAAAATAAAAATAAAAAATAAAAATAATAAAAAAGAAATAAATAAAATAAAAACATGAAATATAGACTGATTTTGAAAAAGCCTAAAAGGTTAATAGTACAAAATAAATTTGTCATTTGTTTGTAAAACAATTTTAATAGATGTTATTTTTGTATTTATACAACTCATATCTTTTTTCCTTTCCAGATTTGTTTCATTAGCATTCATGCCATTATTACTGTGTAAAAAAACATAAATTTAACCTATGGATAGTTTTAATTCTATGAATGTGTCTGAAAAATTCAATCTAGTGGTTAGAATGAAAGTTAAACCTCAATCGAAGGTGCTAATATGTTCTTCAGTCATATCAGCATGACTGAAATTAACCACCTTATAGTTATTATGTTTTGATATTTTGACAGTGCCTAGTATAGCCATATGCAATGGCAACTTTGATGTATTTTCTTCATTTGATGGACCTTCTCATACCCCAGATAATTGTAGCTCTGTTGATCACTGTTCTTTTTTTTTCAAACATATTTATTGAATTATCACTTGTAACACATGCAAATTGACATTCATATAAAAGTAATCACACTATAATTAACATAACAAACATTTTACTGCACATATATTGGTATATGTCATATAACCTAAGCAACATTACATAAATTATCCAATTCCTGCTTTTTTTAAACAAGAAACATCTTTATTAAACCATCACTTACTACATAGGCAATCATACATCTATACAAATGAAAACAAACCACACCAACACAATCCTAGTCGAAAGCATTTTACATCACAGATCATTCTTCTTGTTTCTGTTTTTGTTCAATTGGGCAATTCTCTCAGACCTGCTTGAACCTACTGTTACTAAAGAGCTTTTCCTTTATAATTCATCATCCAGTTGTCTTATCTTCCTTTTCATTGCTCACATTGTAATTCCTATTTTGATTGTCCATAGGGTAAACATTTTTTTATTTTGTAATCTTGGTTACCCCTCAGCAACTTTTTTGTCTTTATGGTGTTTTGCTTCCATACACTTTTTATCAGCCTTATCAAAATTCTTATGATAACTAGTTCTGTATTATTCAAATACTAAATCATCAGTAGATGAATTGACCAATTTCTCAATTTCTGTTGTTAATGTAATAAAAATAGGGGAAGTCACCTCAAGCAGTAGACCCATTTATGAGCGGTGTATCCCAGGGATCGGTCTTGGGGCCTCTGTTATTCAGGATATACTTCTCTGATATGCAGGCCAAAACCAGTGGGCTATGGCTGACCAGTTTGCAGGGGACTGCAAGCTGGGTGCGGTCATCAATTCCCAAAGTATTGTGGATGTCCTCTAAGACGGTCTCACCCAAACAAATGACTGGTGCCAGAAACATGGCCTCAAGCTGAATGCTAAAAAATGCATCATCATCCCCTTTGGGAAGAGTGATGTCCCCACATATTATCACATTAATAACAATGTCCTAAGCACGCAATCAACCATGATGGATTTGGGCACCGAGGTTGATACCAACCTAACTTTTGACAACCATGTTGCTTCCATTGAACGGAAAGCTTTCTACATGGTCCACCTCATAAGTAAGGAATTCTCATCCAAGGACAAGGAAGTCATAACATCCCTATATTCTTCCTGTATAAGGCCAATTATTGAGAAATATGTCCCCTTCAGCATGTACCTCACAAAGCACTTGCAGCAGCAGGAGAGACCACAGAGGTTCTTCACCAGTAGAATCCAAGGCCTCAAACATCTACCCTATACAGATAGGCTAAAAGCCATGTGCCTCTATTCAATTTCATACAGATTCCTCAGAGGTGACCTCTGTCTGGCAAACAAAGCAGTCTCAGACCATGCCTTAATGGGACTGCTGTATATCCGCAAGTCAAGCTCCACTCGAGTAACTCACATGTGTGACCTCAACCTGGTCTGTCACATCAATAGGACTTGCTGGTGGGACAGATTTGTGTCCAGTGACTCCCCCATCTGTGGAATAGACTCCCTCTCCATGTCAAGCAGAGTACCTTATTATCCCTTCTCAATCGCAACCTGGATAACTGGATGGGGAACAGAAAATACATCCCTAGGATTCCACCTGTGTTCCTGCTGGACACGGGCTTTGGGTGCTGACTTGTCTGAACATGGACTAAACTCTTGGCTAGGCTTATAAGGGCACCATGGCCAATAGCCTAGTAACTTCCTATGATCCTGTGTTATCACTTGTTGCTCATTATCATTAATAGCTTTAAAAATTCACAACCCTGATTGTCAAAGAATTCTACTAACTCATTACATCCAAGTGATGCCTCCAGGTACATCTGCAGTTAATGTCTACTGATGCCAGTAGGTGTCAAATATCGGCTGTTCATATTTGCATCAATAATTCCAAAACCATGTTATGTACAAGATTTTAAAAGATTTTGCCTTAAAGCTTACACAATGGCAAACTCAACTGCATTAATATTTGACCTCTGTCTAGTGCAGGCAAATAGATATTAACTGTTGCTTTTATGATATTAATTTATATAGATATAATTTTCACATTGTTCTAAATATCTCAACAATTAAGTAATACAGACAGAACTCCTTACCCTCATATGAAAGCTCTCAGCTAGATGGATAAAATGCTGCTGACAGTATGTGTGTTACCTGAGTGCTTGCTGAGCTATTGTTAAGTTGTTTTAAAAATATTACAAATGTAATAGTTACTATGTCTACTATGACTTTTAAAATTCCTTTTAAGATCTAGAAGCAATAAAATACTACTACTATAAAAATAGTTTGTGCTGAAGAGTTTGCCATGTATACTTCTTTCATAACCCCTATCGTTCCAGAGATATGAACAGTTGTTTGAAATGTGAGAACATAATTTAATTCTATCAAAATACTTAGGCTCTGCCCATTGGAAGTTGCAGTGCAAACTTCCTGAGCTTTATTGGAGTGAATGAGTTAACTCATGATGTAAAACAGAAAGTTCCAATATGCCAGAAATACAGCCCTTTTGGCACAGGGTTTCTCCAATTGCAGAGTCTTATATTTTAAGTGTCTTGTCTACATTGTCTATTTGTATAGACAATGTTTCTCTCTCCATATTACTTTTTTGTCTTACAATATGTACATGTTCATCTAACCATTTCTCACAAAAACAGTTTTCTTCCTTACTGAGTTGTCTCTTCATTTAGGTTCACTGTTCACTTCTTTTCCAACTAGTACCACTTCCAGAATCTGTGTAGATGTCGATTCAACTTCATCTGATGAATTAGATATTCCTTATAGATTAATGATAATCTGCACCATTTGCTAGATTAGTAACATTGAATTGCCAAGTAAGGGTACAATTCCACAGTCACTGGCAACATTTTCCGTGTCTTCAGTAAAAAAAAAACAAAAAACTCCTGAGACATCATCTGGGACAAATATATAAATACTTAGAATTCAAGAAATGTAATATAAAAAACTATAACCACAATAAATACTGGTGTAGCCTCTGGAGTCCAAAAATTGCAGAATGTGATGAAAGTTTTCAAACACATTTATTGTTATACACACACACACACACACACACACACACACACACACACATATATATATATATATATATATATATATATATATATATATATAGATATAGATATATACATATATATATATGGAATACATTAATTTCAGTGACCTAACTAACCTGGAACGGGCATAACACCGAGACGGAATATCGAATTTCTCAATAGCGAACGACGGTCGGAATGTCATACAAAACACCGAATGCGACATTTCCGACCACTCTACCACCTAAACAAATGCTAATGTGGGTCAAAAAGGGGGGGGTATATTGCATTTCACAT